>NW_010102112.1:0-41522 GCF_000699245.1 Pterocles gutturalis
TATTCTGCTCTTTGTCCCTGCCTGCCAGCTCAGGGAGTTGAATATCCTGAGGATAACTAGTCTGACTATTGAAGACTGAGGCAAAGAAGGCATTAAGCACCTCAGCCTTTTCCTTGTCCTTGGTGATAATGTTCTCTCCTGCATCCACCAAGGGATGGAGATTCTCCAAAACTCTCCTTTTGTTGTTAATGTATTTGTAAAAACATTTTTATTATCTTTTACCACTGCAGCCAGGTTGAGTTCTAGTTGGGCATTTGCCTTCCTAATTTTATCTGCATGACCTAGCAAGATCCCTGTACTCTTTTCGGGTTGCCTGACCCTTCTTCCAGAGGTGATAGACTCTCCTTTTTTTCCCTGAGTCCTAGCAAAAGCTTCCTATTTAGCCAGGATGGTCATCTTCTCTGCCACTTTGTCTTTAAGCAGATGGGGACAGCCTGTTCCTGTGCTTTTAAAATCACCCTCTGGAGGAATGTCCAGCCTTCCTGGGACCCCTTGCCCTTCAGGACAGTCTCCCAAGGGGCTCTTCCAACCAGTGTCCTAAACAGTCTAAAGTCTGCCCTTCAGAAGTCCATGTTAGTGGTTTCACTGGCACCTCTCCTTACTTCACCAAGGATCGAGAGCTCCATCATTTCATGGTCACTAAGCACACGACAGCCTCCAACCAGCACGTCTCCCACCAGTCCTTCTCTGTTTGTGAACAGCAGGTCAAGCGAGGCACCTCCCCTGGTAGGCTCACTTACCAGTTGTGTCAGGAAGTTATCTTCCACACACTCCAAGAACCTCCTAGACTGTTCCCTTTCCACTGTGTTGTATTTCCATGTATGTCACAATACATATATATAATACATGATAATGTTCCTCTTGGATTGTATTTGCCTGTACACAAAGCTTCTAGCAAGACTTCCTAATTTTCACATATTGTCTTAAATAAATCATTATACATATTTCTGCAATGGTATTTTATGATTGTTTTTAATTATGTGGTTTTGATTATTTCTTTTTTCTTACTCTGAATAGGACAGGAAAAATTAAATTTGGAAATAAATCTTATTTGAGGGGTATAAGTGAATGCCTGAATATCTGCCTTTATTGAATATTCCAAGCTTGTAATCAAGTTTCCATGTTTTTTGACAGTGAGCTTGCTTCTACCACAAGCAGTACGAGCTGCATAAGTAGGAAATCCTGGTGGTCACTCCAAACATATAAGACCACCAAACTTCAAGCAGAAAAAATGACACAGACCCTATTTAATTAAGAGTTACAAGAAGAAAAAGGAAAACATTGAAAGACCTCGACATAACAGAGTTTCTCCCATTAATATAAATACATATTCCTATAATTACATTTCATATTTTCAACAAATTGGTTTTCGTCAGTAAAAAGAAAGGACCACAGGATATTTTTGTTTCGAAGGTCAGTAATATCTTAAAATGAAGTGTATGTAAGAAACGGCATTCCCAAGAAACTTCCAGAACACAGAAGCTTTGACTCAGTAACAATATTCAAGAGTTTCCTGAACTGCACTGCTCAGACAGAATCAAAAATATTGTCTACCAGCATCTGATCACATCATGACACTTATTCTGTCTATCACCTCTCTCCCCTCTTTCTTAGGAGCAGGTGGAGGTTTTGTTTGTTTTTCTGATAATACACTGAAGCAGTGATGGAGTAGGAAGAGAAACCAGGAGAGGAAAATAAAGGAGTTAACAGTGAAGATGTTCCTGTGGAAAGTGTGATCAACAGTGCAGAATTTGAAAAGGGTCAAAGAGAAGGATGCAGCAAAGTCTTTGTGATCCAACCACAAATGGACAATTAGGAATCCCTGAGAAACCACAGTTGATGGGGTGGAAATAACACAAGCAACACTGGGGATGCAGTTGGAGAATGATGAAATGACCACAAATAGAGAATTTGAGATCACATAAGAGGAAGACCACCAGCGACAGCTGTAAGAATGGTGGTGTCCTGGCAAAGGACGAGTTGCAGTGTAAGAGAGACACCAATCCTTTACATGTCCGAGTACAAGTTAAGAAGACCACAAGTATCACATTTTCTACTGCTCTTCTTGTTATTACAGCATTTTTTGACTGGTTTTGGTGTTATTTTCAATATGCCGGGTTGCCATAGGTATTCACTGAAGTCTACCATTAACAGTCACTTTGTGTTAGAAAACAGTCTCCTTTCATCATGGATCTTGATAACACATTGAAACTTTTTGAACATTTTCATAAAATTCTTTGACACAAAAGATGTCCAGTAAATTCAAGGGTTTTTTTGCTTTTTGCTTTGATGATTTATACATTCAGACATCTCCGAGCACCTGATTTTTGTGAGAACTTAGACCCTCAGACTAATAACTGTATGAGAAGTCCTAGATGGTACAGTTGCATCGTTGTCCAGCCACCATGCTTAACAGATATCCCAATGTATATTCAATTAAATGTTATAGTTGAAGATGCTTGATACTTTCCATTATAAAATGTTTACCAGTTGGTTATAAAACTTCATGAAAACTTTAACTGTGGATTGAAATCTTCCATGATTACTGTCTGTCCTCAGGCTGATTTACTCAACTTCTAAGACCTCAACTGATTCCCAAAAGTTAGAGATGGTCAGGGGAAAGTTTATTATTTGCCAGGTTAAAGAAAACAGAGGAAGCAGGACTCGAACAGACCCAAAAACATCTGATGCCATAAACCTTCTCTCTGATCAAGTTTACTTTTTCTGTTATTTACACAGCTCCACAGAAAAGCAAAAGTCTGTACAAAATACAAACCTCTAGAAGTGTTTTTATGTGATTAAGACTTCTAAAGAAGTCTTCAGACCTTACAGAGGTATGTTCTGAAGACCCTGCCTGCATCATGGACGATCCATCTCCTCTACAGCTTCTGCCCACAGACCACGTGGTTAGGTGTGCCATGTTGTACAACCACCACTGAGCATCTCCCACTTGGAGCTATCAGGGGAGAAGCAGGACTTCCTTTCCAATTTCCCTTCTTGATATCCCCAGGCTACTGCTATTCCAGGCATGGAAAAGAGAACTGGAGACCCACTGTTTTGTACTGCTGGTGCTGTCCTGTGAGGGATGGCAGAGAAAGGAGGAAACAGCCACACTGAAGCACTGAGGGAGCCAAACGATGAAGTAAAACATAGTTTTATAGGCAACCATAATTTGTGAATTCCCTAACATTTGTGAGCCCGAGTTGCACAGTATTATTGTATAGTGCTTTGGATTTGGAGATGTTTTTTCCTTTCTTTTTTTAGGTGGAACTATTTATTTTGATTTTTACATGTGCTTATATAAATGAAATGTTTAAAAATTGTAAATTTTTTACCAAATAACAAATAGTAAAGAAATAAATTACTTCTGATATGAAAAAAAAACCCCAAAACTAAACTCCCAAAAAAAACTGAAAAAGGGGAAGTGAAAAATCAATAGAACACTAAAGCAATAAAAATCCCTAAGCAATAGAATCTGTATACTGGCCATTAAAGGTTTGTTCCCATTTGTGCACATACATACAGATATGTCTACCCAGAAGGTATTTTTAGTTTTTCCCTTATAGTGTATCTGCTCCTATAGTCCCATTTTAGCTATTTCCACACATCGTTTCTATTTCTGCCTTTCTCTGTCAGAGACCACACATTACCACTCTGAAGGTTACAACATGAGGGTAGAGGAAAACAAGTGCACTAATTGATTCATATGGAAATACTTTGAAGGTAAAGAAGACAGGGTAAAAAGTATCAGCATGAAATGTCTTGAGCATCAAGCTGTAACAGCTTCTCACTAGCATTTCTACACAATATGAATCCCCCCCTGCCTTGTGACGAGGTGAGCCAGCAAAGACAGGACATTTTACTTGGGTGAGGAGTTGTATTCTAAGACGGCACACATTGAACATTATGCATAAAGCACACCGGTAGATGTTGCACCAGATTTTATAATCTCTTGTGTTATGCGATTTGGTATACTATTTATACCGAACTTGTTTAGCATAACTTGCTTAGCATTAGCAGCTCAATTTGCTGAAGCGTTAAGCCACAAGCTGTGAACTTTCACCTAGATACGTTGAACTTTTACCTATCAAGTAAGAGAAGTCCCCAGAGCCAGTTCAAGCCAGAAGATAAGGAAGCCACATTCATTAACAGAAGCCACAGCCTTAGAGATAAGAAAAGAAATGGCCTGCCAGAAGGCAATGAAGGGACCCAATGAAGAACAGGAAGACCTCAAACCCTAATATTATTACTGGTCCAAACTGTCCCTTGAGGGGTGGGGAGTTTAGATCATAGGTATAATTGCCCAGGGATTTCTTTGTTCTAGGTCTCTCTTCAGAGGCACCCAGCTCAAGGTGTAGCGCTATTAATAAAAGGAAGAAGAATCTCTTTTCTGCTTATTGATTCAGCAGAAACCTAAAGTTGAACCCTGTTATGGTGGCTGGCATTTGTAATTTCCATAACACTTGAAATCTTACAACCAAAGCATCTAACAACACAGATAATACATGCTGACACTGAAAAAATAAATTGCAGTTTTCAGATGTATAAGCTAATACCTATTCAAATAAAATTTTACTAACATCCAAGTTAACTGGCCTAGTACAATTATATATTTATTTTGCCACTGTTTATCTGTGAAGTTATGGTTTCTAGCTAACCTATACACTGTTTTATACCCTCAAGGATCAGATATTTAAGTCTGAGATTTTAATTAGCGTTGTGTGGCTTTGAAATACCCAGGAGATATATATTACTTTTTTCTTTCATTTCTTTTTTCCTTCTTCATTACTGGGTTTGCAGATCACAGGCAACTTTAAAGAAAATGAGGTCAACTTCAACTACAGCAGCACAGTGGAATTCACATATTCTGCCTGGTTAGGCACTTCTAATACACATAATATGTCACGTCTAAACATTTTGCGAGTGGGAGGTCTAACAGCAACACTACTTATAATAATAAATGCACAGCAAGTATATGCTGCAGTAGGAAGAATGCACTCAAACTTTTAAAAATGGTGTTTTGGGATGAGGATCTTTTTTCTTCTCACTTCTCCCATTCTCAATGCATGTACAGTTGCTGTGTCAGCCCTCATCACAGTATACCCAAGAATAACGTTAAACATATATGTCCAGGTATTTACTAGTTTACTGAAGTTGTTCCCATATGTAAGAAGTGCTAACCATACCCACAAAAATATGCAGTCTTTGTCCTGATGAATTTGTCAGTAAGGGAAAGAAGTATTACCATGGCTAGACAGAATCATACAGAAATATGTGCAGATGTCCCATTTATACTGCCCAAAACATCCTTTCCCCAGACTTGGACTAAAGGAGTAACCCACAGGATGAATAAGACGGATGATCTTTTGTTGTGGTTTTACCCCTGGTTAGCAACAAAACACCACAACAGCTGCTTGCTCACCCTCCTGTCTCCCAGGGATGGGGGGGAGAATTAAAGGGGTAAAGGGAAAAAAGACTAATGGGTTGAGATAAGAGCAATTTAATAACTAAACTATAATAATATTGAAAATAATAATAACTATAATAATAGTAATATATACAAAAATAGAAATGAGTGATACACAGTAAACTGCTCACCACTAGATGACCAAGGCTCAGCCCATTCCCAGCTAATGATCCCAGAACAGGGAGAGTACCGAAACCACAGTACCACAAAGGAGATAAGAGCCTGAGCACCCGAGAGACAGAAAGCCGACCAAGAGAGCAAGAGGACCCTGGAAGAGGGGCAACCTAGAGAGCGATGACCTGGAAAGAGAGACTGCTTCCGGACAGATCCTGATCTATATACTGGGCATGACGTGCATGATCTGGAACATACCATTGGCCAATTTGGGTCTCAATCACAAACCTAAGGTCGAATCCTAGACTAGTAATTGGGGCTGTGCTCCCTCTTAGCTTCTCCTGCACCTGCAGACACTGGCACAGCAAAGAAGCTGAAAAGTCCTTGACTGTTCCAGCAGCAACTATAAACATCAGTATGTTATCAGCCTTCTTCTCAGCACAAATCCAAAACATAGCCTCTTACTAGTTACTATGAAGAAAGCTAACTGTCCCAGCCAAAATCAGAACATCTTTGAACAGACCACTCAAGTCATCTTCCAGGAAGTGTTTTTAGGAAACAATTACTCAAGACTTAGTAAATCTGCTGTCCTTCTGGGAATAGTTTTCTAAACTGGAGTCTGGAAATGGGCTAGAACTGTTTGTTACTGAGAATTTGCAATGGCATCAGTAATCTGTGAAAGTTCACATAGCCATTGAACGTAGAATCCTCTATTTTTTATTGTCCCCCACATGTCAAATTCTCTTCTGTACTTCTTGTGGAGCATAATGGAAATGAGCCACCAGTTTAAAGGGTACATTGGAAAAGACCAATTCAGAGGGACCCGGACAAGCTTGAGAAGTGGGCCTATGTGAACCTCATGAGGTCCAACAAGGCCAAGTGCAAGGTCCTGTACATCAGTCAGGGCAACCCTCAGTATCAGTACAGGCTGGGGGATGAAAGAATTGAGAGAAGCCCTGCTGAGAAGGACTTGTGGGTACTGGTGAACTGGTAGCTGGGCATGAGCTGTCAGTGTGTGCTCGCAGCCCAGAAAGACAACTGTATCCTGGGTTCTGGGGAGACCTTATTGCAGTCTTTAAAGGGGCTTATAAGAAAGACAGGGACAGACTTTTTAGTAGGGCCTGTTGTAATAGGACAAGGGGTCATGGTTTTAAAATAAAAGTGGGTAGATTCAGACTAGATATAAGGAAGAAATTTTTTACAACGAGGGTGGTGAAACACTGGAACAGGTTGGCCAGAGAGATGCCCCATCCCTGGAAACATTCAAGATCAGGTTGGAAGGCGCTCTGAGCAACCTGATCTAGTAGAAGATGTCCCTGCTCACTGCAGGGGGGTTGGACTAGATGACCTTTAAATGTCCCTTCCAACCTAAACCATTCTATCATTCTATGATTCCAGAGTTTCATGTCAGCCTTCTCACAGCCATGAAAAAGCCCATGTGTAATTAGATACTGATGTGTGCCTGAATTTGTACAGAGCCCTGAAACAGGAACAGCCCATGCATTGCAGGTAGTGGTGAATAATGGTATTTTAAACTCTCATTGTCATTAAAAAGGATATGGTGAACTTGATGGAGCATCATGAACTATTTCCTAAAAGGGAGATAAAGATATGGAAACAGCTTTCAATAGTTTTGAGATATGGAAACAGCTTTCAATAGTTTTGAGAAATATTCATGTAGGTTATTTTAAAAGGAGGAGAAAAAGACCTGCCCCTCATGTTAAGCACCAAATATTTTCAGTTGCCCATGCGCCTAACTCATGAGGTTCACTAGAAGAAAGATAAGTAATATCACTGAAGAAAGATTTGAAACAGAAGTCTTGGGGATGAGCCCAGGAAGGCTATTTCATGTGTGTGGTGAATGAGAGGGTAAGAAAGTTCTGGAGAACGTGAGGGAAACTGTCCGCCAAAGCTGGGAATACCTGTGGAAGAGCAGGTAACATTACAAACTCTTCACAAGAAATGTAGGTGCCGGTAAGGGACTTCTGGGTCATTTAAAGGAGAATTATGCTCTAATCTCATTCAAAAAGCATCCATTCTGTGATTATAAGGTAAACATGTTTGGAAGTTTTCCCTGTTATCTGTTGAGGAGAGAAACTGCTCATCTGAAAACTGTCATAGCTAACATTAATCATGGACATTCTTTATCAAATTATGTCCACAAGTGACTTATTTTCCAAACTTGCCATATAAGCAGAAAACGTGTTTCAGAAGCTTGGTCTCTGAGAAAAGCAGGAAAGTTCACACCCTTCCAACTGAACTATTCTTTCTTGAACAAATTTAGCTACTATTGCAAAGTGAGACTCATTGTTCCACTCAAACATATGAAGACTATAAGAAGAGCTAATGTGATATAGCTATTGCGATTTATTGTACATCACAGAAAGCTGGTCTGTTGTCATTCATTTGAGAGCTTGGAGACGGTGTGTACCCCTTATCCATTCCAATGATAAAGAAAAAAAACCCAGAGGTATGTCAATATTCTGGGACAGCAACAAGAATTGTACAAGTTGTTGTCAGTATATAGTACAACAATTTGAAACATTAGTTATAAGAATGCAAGCATTTTTTGAAATCTTACAGATGACTGTTTTGTTGGAAGAAATAAGGCTGCTGCCCTACACCATGCAGACAAAGCCCTCTCCAAAGTGCAAAAACTCCCAAAAGCTAACAAAATGCCTGTAGTTTAATGGAGACTATTTATGTGATTTAAAAAGGAAACCTCATTTACACTCAACTGCAGCAATAACATTTGTACTACCCATGCAGCTCCCATCTCAGAAACAGTTGCCTAAAAGCTGGTAAACATCCCCTGAAGCAGTTTCCATTACTGACAATATATATGCCTCTCTTTTCTTGATAAAAAACATTGAACTTCCTTATTCAGGTCTCCCATTTCAACAAGATCTATCTGTTTCCAGTATCATGAATTCACTCAGAATTCATTCTTAGTGAGTGGTGTGAAACAGACTGTGACAAACACAATAATCTGCCAGGTCTCTCTGTGGTCTTTCATATCCTGTAGTTTCATATATTAGATCTTGAAAGAATTAACCTGGCACAGTCTCAAGCTAGAAGCATTTGTCCTTCTCTTTAAAAAGAAGAGACATAAAGAATATTTACGAGTATCCCACTTGAGCTCCCAAAGGTTCCTATTTTGGACTGTACCCATATACTCCAGTTACTTCTAAAGAACTCAAAGAAGTTCTACTGTACCTCTGCACTATACGCAATTCCTGTTATATATAGCTGTATCTCCATTAATAAGTGCCTGTCAAATACCTAATAAGCACCTGGATCAAATTCAGAGTCGGAGACAACATCAAAAAAGTAAGAAGAGGAAATACGCAATATCCCACCTCACTAAAGACGAAAGCTGCTAAAGCACAATGCAACGCAAATTATATTAGAGCTCAAGGCAATAAAAATCCAAAGAATGCAAAATCTCATAACAAACCTAATCATTAGATTCACCTCTAACACAACACAGAAATACACAATATCAAGGAACTTCTTATTTTAGCTAGAAAACTATAGCATCACTTCTGCAACGGGAGTTAACCACTTTGACCTCAGCTGCAACCAGACTCTGGGGCTGAGAAGGCTATGCTTAACAGAAGGCCCAGGAAAATGGTTGAGATGACAAAAAAAGCATATTCTCCACAAATCCTTGAGACAATTGAGATGACTGAAAACTTTTTATCACACTCCTGGAGTCCAGAGATACAGTAACTGATAACACCCTCAGCACCAGAGTTCATGAATAACCATAGTTCCTGTGGAAAGAGTCTGCTGATATATCAACTCTTTAATCACTTTATGAAACTCTCAACTGTGACATTAACTGACAAAGGTTTTGCTCCTTCCAAAGCTACTTCACTCTTCAGTCCAGTTACCAAACACAAGCGCAATGCAGTATGAATTACATGTCTTTTAGTAAGGCCACACACTACCAGTACTCAAACAGTTCTGAAATTTAAATTAACTCTAACAGATTTTTGGACTATCTGTACAATGCTAGCTCATAAGGAAACCCTTCTTTGCAATGTTAATGTCGCAGTGAATTGTAAGAACAGTTAAATAACTGCTGTCTGTAGTGACATTCCTGTTGGACAAGACGCGATTATGTAATGTGAAACATGGTCATTCTTAAGCCATTTACAAATTACAGTTTTCTACTCTTTTTCTTTTTTTTTTTTGCAGTAGAAGTTACTTAAAATTGGATATAGGCTAACAAAGGACTGCTAACAAAGCAGTCTGACTCACAGGGAAACAAGAAATATAGGGGTAGATCATGAAACTCTAGAAACAATTTTAAGAACTTAGAGAAAAACATTTATTTCACACAGCATGAGAGAAATTGTTTAACCAGCTTTAAAAGTAAAAGTAACCCTAAATTCTGTTTGTCCCTCATACTCTATCACTAATAAAACAGGCTTCACACTAGATGAAGATCACTGTTTACTTAATGTATCTGAAACGACTAAGCTATGCCTATTGCATTTAGGTTTATGGATGCAAAACAGGTTCCCAAGACTGGGGTTCACCTGAGTGACAAAGTGACACGGGATGTGGCCATGCCAGTCAATGGGAACAGCACGAGCAAGCAACAGCACCCATAATGGGGCCTTGTTCCATTACCTGGCAATTAGGACACAAACTTAAAAGACATAGACAGGTAAAGGTTTAATGTTAGGATAGTTTGCAGTGTCTGTATCCACCATCATTTGTTAACTATCCCAGGAAGGAGAGAGTTGAATGGAAGTGTTTTTCTCCCTGATGTGTGTCTTTTCCTACTAGACTACAGACACATGCTCCTCCTTGCTTCCTACCTCTTAAATTTCATCACTCTCGCATTCCTGCATGCAAAATAACAGGGCACTTGTTTTGGAGGCGGAAAATGTGGACCAGTGCCAGTAAGAATAAGACCATTTTAGCCTACCAGGAAGTCACTAGTTTTGGTACCCAGTATAGCTCAATCAATGTGTAGGGTTTTAGGCTAATTATGACTTGTCCATGACAAGAATATCAGGTATCTTGGAACCCTGTCAAAAATGTTGGCTATTCTGTGCTACCTTGCTTTGTATCTACAATAGTTACTATGAAACTACTGGCATGTTTTCCTTGCATTTCTTGCAGATTTTCCTCTCATCTTGTCCTTTACCAAACATCATCCATCCATACATTTAAAACAGAGTGTTATATCACATATATCACAGGGGAAAAAAAAAAAAAAAAAGCTGTAGGCTCTTTTCACACCATTCCTCGGTCTTCACTATGAAAAGCTGTATCTAAATCCAGTCCAATTCACCAATCACACACTTCCCTAAAGAATGCAATTATTCCAAATTCAGATCTGTGTAACTGGTCTCAGTTCGGTTCTGGTTGGCAGGAACATGCAAGTAGGTGTAGATTGCTTTTAATGGGTAGGAAAAGGAGATTAAACTTTCAAAACATTGTTGAAAAAAAAATAAAGAAGGAATTATAACAACCATATTTTTGTTCCATTTAAACACAAGCTGTTATGTAAGTGTCCACTGCAGCAGGTTTGGTTTTAAAGAAAGTTAAACAGGCACACACTGACTTTCTTGCAGCAAATAAAGTTATTTAACATGCCTCAGGGAATTCAGGAAACTACAGACTTTTTTTTTTTCTAGTTAGTGCCCAAAATCTGCCTGTAATAAGGGTACTGGAAGTTAGTATGTAGCAAATTTTAAAGAAGAAAACCATACAGTGATGTTGTCTGAAGAAATAAAACCACCTGGTATTCTAATGGCTATTTAAAATAGTGACATATACTCGGCATGCCCTTAACAAAAAGAATGCCTATGGTGTCAAATATTAATGATTTTGAATGTTTTTATCAAATTTTCATACACACAAGAAAAAATATTGAGCTGTGACATGAGAGAAATATCAAATCCACTAGAGGCTAAGCAGTCTACAAACGGATACAGGAAAAAAGGAAAAACTGGAGATTCAGAAAAACTTACTACAATATGGAGCTCCTCAACAGTGTATTTTTACAGACTAATTCCTCACGCACCAAACAAGCACACCACTCTTACTAAAGAAAAACACATTTATATGCTGACATTAAATCAACATTCACACCTGGACACAGATGCCTTGCACACTGAGCTCTGCTGCAACGTGGGCAACAAAACCCGCCTGCCATCTATAGGCATATACAACTGCCAGCCCACCCGCATTTTTGCCTTTTCCACTTCCACAATGGTACTGCTGCGAACTTACTGCAACATTGCTTTACCTATCAACAGAACATCCTGGAATTGCCTCCTAAGTTAAAAAATACCAAGGACTACAGGACAGTCTCTAATTTAAAAATCCCTAGGCAGCTTTTGCCTCTAATATTAATGGGTTCTCCTTGAATGCTATCTGGTTCAGGCAATTAAATTTTGCTATAATTATCTAGATAAAGCTAAAGTAAACAGGCTGAGTCATCCTGGCAATAGGCTAACAGCAGGATATCTGGAAAACGTGGCTTTACTAAGAACATCTGCTAACACAATACTTGCTGAGGTGTGTAAAGTCCCAATTCCTTTTTTTTTTCTTATGTGAAAGTTTAAATAATTGCAGATTGAAAATGCATGTTAGGCTGGAAACAGCCCATGAAACCATCTTTCATGCTGTATATCACAGCATACTTCAGAGATTGTTCAGAGGAGTGTTTTGAAGTTTACAGATGAGTTTGTTCATAAGTCTGATGCCCTATCTGAAAACTCAAAGAGCCTATTTTTAATGAGTATGGGAAATCAGATCAGCAAAGAAAAAACAGACAAGCACTAATATCAGTTTATTTTGCTTTAGAGGAAAGTGCATAGCATTAAATTCTCTTACTTCCTTAACCACGCATACAAACTTACTTTTCGCTCAACAGTGACAGGCCTTACTTGCACAACACTATGCATTTTGCAACTGACTTAACTTCTACATTCTTCTCAATGAAAGTAATTTTCATTTCTCCAAAGATTCTGATTAGACATGGTGCTTTTCTCCAATTATATATGTAATTTTTTCTGAATAGAGAGGTCAAAATATTGAAATAGTAGATATGTCATTACTACACTGTATCATGACTTCATTTCATGGCAGTTTGTTGGTTTTGTTTTTGGGTTTTTTTTGGTTTTTTGTTTTCTGGTTTTTTTTTAAATCTCCTCATCTGACTAAAACCTTTATCTAATTTAATTTCTTTTGCAAGGTCAAAATCAGCATAATTTTGGCAAATGTGACTGTGTGACATTTTCATGTCTAGGCTTTGGTATAGACTTCTTTATATTTTTATATATTTACATTTCAGATCCTTAATGATATATTTTAGACAGATGCAAACGTAAGACAGCTTTTTGAGTTGCTTTTTGGTTGAAATTCCAAACCTCCTCCAATGTTAAAGTCCTCAATCTCTTAAATCCAATGGACTTCACTGACTAATTCTCTCGATTTTTCGAAGTCTTCTCTCCTAATATTAAAAAAAAAAAAAAAAGGCGGGACCAATTAAGGGAATGGAGCATCTCCCTTACGAGGAAAGGCTGAGGGAGCCGGGTCTCTTTAGCCTGGAAAAGAGGAGACTGAGGGGTGACCTAATCAATGTTTATAAATATGTAAAGGGTGAGTGTCAGGAGGATGGAGCCAGGCTCTTCTCTGTGACATCCAGTGATAGGACAAGGGGCAATGGGTGCAAGCTGGAACATAGGAGGTTCCACTTGAATATGAGAAAAAACTTCTTCACGGTGAGGGTGACAGAGCACTGGAACAGGCTGCCCAGAGAGGTTGTGGAGTCTCCTTCTCCGGAGACATTCAAAGCCCGCCTGGATGTGTTCCTGTGTGATCTGATCTAGGTGTTCCTGCTCCAGCAGGGGGATTGGACTAGATGATCTTTCGAGGTCCCTTCCAATCTCTAACATTCTGTGATTCTGTGATTTGTTTTTTTTTAATCTTCTAGTCAACATAAATTAAGTCAACATGCGACTACAATATCTAATGCTCTTTCTAAGACAGCTCTTCTGTAATATCATCATTATTAACAGTATTAAAGATAAATGGAAGAAATGGTCCCAGTTAGCATTAGCAGCATTTTGTCTCTAATCTGCATCTAGGAAGTTTAAGGCTTCTCATACTATGTTAGCATTTCTCCTGCTTGCAAAAACTACATAGCTGTCTGCCTGTATCTAGTCTGAGCTGTGATCCCAGTAGACTCCCAGTAGAATCTCAGGAGAATGGTCCTCTCCAGAGTGACTTCAAAAAAACAAATTCTGTTCTATTTATGTAGGTTTTATTACATGCTTACATCCAAATTTCAGAATTCTATTTTTAATGACAATTTCAAGCAATTTATTTGATCTCAAAGTTAGGCTCCCTAGTGTGCATTCCCCATGGTTCCCCATTTTATTTAAGCAGAAAACCTATCTTCCAGCCCTGCAGTACAGCAACTGTGATGTAAAAATCAATCTATTCCAATTTTTCGAGCTACCTACTCTGTAGACATTAATATGTGCTTGCAAAACAGAAAGAGCATGTAAAGACAGAAACAATTTTTATAAAGCTTCATCAAGTTTGTTCTCCTGCATGATTTTTTTCTTCCTAAACATGGTGTTTTCATCAGAAAGTGCCTCACTCTGTAAGTTGCCTTCCCATTTTTGCTTTACAATTGTAACAGTTCTAAGTAGCTGTGAAAAATTTCTCTTTTCTATTCCAGAGTAACAGGAAATACTAAGCAACTTAAATTTCTTTGTCTTCTAACCACCCTCCACTTTATTAGGAATAATTAGCAATCTTTCAAAAACTTTTCTTGACCTAGGTCCTTCAATTAAAAGAATGAGATCTCAAGTTAGCTCCTTTCTTGCTTCAATAAATTTTAAGTCCATAGAAGATTTTCTTCCAAAAGAAAAAAGCAAGTGTTACAATTCCTCTAGAACAAAATTTTTAAAAAGCTCTGACTGAAGAATAAAAGAATCTAAATCAGAGCTCCATGACCTACCACCTACGGCTGTTCGATTCCATGGCAACACGAGACTTCCTAATAATTAGTCAGCCTTTGATTACTTTATGCATAATATTAGCATTCAGTCCTCCTGCAGGGAACTGTGATATGAAAAAAGTTTATTCGAAGGTGACTGTTCACAGAAGCAACCTGAACTGTCAAGGTAACACTTTTGAGTTTTTCAATGGGAAACCTCTGTAGGTTGCATTTTGAAAATAACAGCACTGAACCACTATTGCAGCATATATTGTGAGCCATTAGTTTTGCAGTGCTGACCAACACAGCTATTATACAGAGGTCTTCTACTGGCAGGACTTGCAGGACAGTAAAACCCTTTATACTTCATAAATTTGTGTCTGTATACACAGCATTTCACTGAATATGTATGAGTATATAAATATGAATATCTATCACTGACGTACTCAGTTTCTGATTTTACCACTTTGAAGTATTATCCAGGTTGGTTTTGATTCTTTCTCAGCTGCTGTACTGCAGTTTGTGTTTGACAAGATTTTTTTTTTTTAAAAGGCCTTTAATGAATGTTAAGGATGAATACATTTTCCTCGTATGCCTTCAGAAGTTTCTGCTTTCTAAAAGCTAATGAACTCTGGATTTTAAATAGTTAGTCTCTTTTCAAAAAATTTTGCCAGTGTAAGAGAATCTGTGTACAGCTCTGGCATTAAAAAAGGGTGCACATGCTTACTCAAGACATGACAAAACTCCAGGTATAGGGCCTGTATCTAGAATGAAAAATAGAAAATTACAATGCTCAATTTAACAAGTCAGTCCAGTTTTATTGATGATGAGTGGAGTCTAATACCCATACAAAGTCTTTCTTACACAACCACACTACCAAACAGGCAGGTCTCCAGGGCATATCCTAATACAGTTTAGCATTTAGTTCATTCAGGTTCTCAAACTGAATAATGAAGCACTGACGCTACAAGAACTACTCATCTCAAAGTTGTCTCATACAAACTCATAATTACTGGAGCAAATGGGACTATGTTGCTCACCCAAAGGATCTCCTGTAATAGGACTACAGTATACATCTGTACATGAAATAGATCATATTCTAATAGTTTCCAGCATTGGAAAGGAACTGCAAACGGTGAAAAATACAAATACAGATACACTTGCCAAGATTACCAACACTGTATGCTCCATTTTACCAAGCTTATTAAGAAGACAAGGAAAACTACAAAGATAAACATATGGAAAATGGGATTTCTAAACATCTCTGATGTTAAACTCTTCTA
Organism: Pterocles gutturalis; assembly: GCF_000699245.1. Taxonomy (NCBI): domain Eukaryota; kingdom Metazoa; phylum Chordata; class Aves; order Pterocliformes; family Pteroclidae; genus Pterocles; species Pterocles gutturalis. The sequence goes on from NW_010102112.1 coordinate 15,842, forward strand.
CACGTGTCACCAAACTGCTTAATAGACTTGGTGGAGGCGGTTCTAAAATACAGCTAACTAACTGCTGCTTCCATCATCACTGGAACTAGAAAAGTAAAAGATCAAATTTCTCCTAAAAAGCACTCAAAGGAAGCTGATATTTTGGAAGCCACCATTTTCTGAGGATAAAGACTGAACAGACAAGCTCAACCCTCAAGCAGCAGTCTAGAATGGAGTATTATAGAAGCAGTGGACTAGGCTCAAAGGCTGTAAAATAAAGCAACTTCCATGAAAGAAGAGATGAGACAGTCAAATTAACAAGTCAAGTGCCAAGATCTATGCTGTTATGTCTACCAAATTTCTGTGTTACTTCCCCAGAACTCAAATTCTGTTTATAGAACTGGTCATAAAAATTGGAATTGCACTCTGCATTTGGATACACAACTGAGATGTTCACAGTATGGGAAACTAGCTCAAAATGTGTTGTAAGAAAAAACTTTTCTCTTTAACCAATCTGATAAATCTTAATATTCCTCTGGCAAGATTCAGTTCAAGAAATTACAACACAAAAATAAAGAACAAAAATGTCAAGCATTACAAAAACATTAAACACATTCTGTCTGTTCTGTTACTAACTACTTATTAACACTACCTGTTACAAGTAAAACCTCCTGTACATTAAGATAATAATACTGATGTTTAATAACAATTTTTCTTTTATTTAAAATAAGCTGAAGCTTTATATTATATTCCATATAAAAATGCAATTTAAGTAATATGCTCATATTATTGAAAAGTACTTGATATTTTTTGACCCAAAGTTTTTAGTATTTTTATATCCAAAATCAGCTTTACCATGGAAAAATGTTGAAGGAATATGCACACTCAAAACTTCTTATGCAAATGAAGCAGGAATTTCCACCAGTCCTAATTTATTGGATGGTGTTTCATTCATGTTATTTTTAACAGACATCAGAAAAAGCAAATACTGCAGAAAACATATTGAAGAACATTTGGTTCAATGAGCAGAGTGAATTAGCATCAACCACAGCCTTGCTGTTTGGCTACCTTCAACGAGAGACTGTTTTATAAGATTTAAGTGATCACGATTTTTCCTGGTTATACACACAGGCAACTTTTTCATAGCAACATTGATCAAAAGTGATAACTATGCAAATATACATGCATGCATGGTGAGGAGGTGGGCAAAGGGAAAGAAGAGAGAGGCACTTCAGTGTAAATCTGGACTGGAAAATACACATGTAATCTTCTTGAAAGCTTGAATGTCCTTATTCATGTCTATAAATCTGCCAGCCAGAGGGAGCAAAGATTTATGATTTAAGTGACAAAACTTTCACTGCTAGAGATGCTTAGGCAGAAAGGTGAGAAGCAATGTCTCAAATAAGTAGACCTGTGAGACAGAGCAGATAATATTCAAAGCAAATAGCTTGCAGACAACAGATAAATAGTCTTGCATAATCAAGAACATATCTACAAAAAAAGCCAAATATTAGAAGAGAAATTCTGTGCAGAAGAAACCTGAAGTTCTGTCGATGCATTTTTTTATGTGAACAGCTCATTCAACTCAAGCGTTACTACAGATTTCATCTAATGAATGCCACATGATATTACATTGACAGACACTTAATGATTATCCTGACAGCCTGTTCTTAGTATTTAACTGCAGATCAGCATTCTCCTTTTAAGAGTTTAACACAACAGAAACAAGCAAGTCACTTGCAGGCTACCAGACGGCCAAGTACTTCCCCATGGCCAGAGCTGAGCCCGGCACACGGGCCAAGGGAAGGACACACTGCCAGTGCGGCTGGACGCATGTGGTCTCTGTGACGGGATATTCCCATCGGTTTTGAGAAAGTTGTGAAACCGTCACACTGCTGGATGAAAGAGAGACCCTGTTAACATCCTTACTGTGAGGAAGAGAATGAGGACAAGCAGCGGTGTGCCAAATGGGAAGGAGCTGAGGGTACTGCGCAAGTGTCTAAGGCACGATGAGAGGGTGGAGATGAAACTGGAGGTCTTGGAGTAGGAAAATAAAGGAGGCATTGGATGCAAAACCATATGAAAGCAGCTTCTTTTCTTCTGCCCCTTCTGAACCATTAGTCTAAATGGTACACACAGCCAGGGGACTGGTCCCTCTTGCCTTCGTTTGTTTCTGCCTCATACACAGAATATCTGTCTCCAAGGCCCAGAAGTTGTTGACATTTGAAAATATCACACTGCACTGGAACATTTTATATTTATGCCCCTGTTGAAAGCAAAGTTATATCTCAAAGTCCCCAGAACCCACCATTACTTTCCAATTGCCAAAGCACGAGTTTTTGATGAGGGCAGAGTAAATCAGACAGCATGCTCTCCACTCCTAAGTCCAGCCAAAAGCTGCTTAACACATCAGTCTCTGTCCTATAAATCAGGGTAGACGAGGACTATAACAAATTTCCCCTTCCTCCCTCTTTTAGGAAGGATGGAGTAATAGAGGTTACAGAAACCTGACAGTTATTAACAGGGATAAACACGATACTCCTGACCTTAACCACAGTTACTGAATCAGACGCGTGTGCATGCCTCTTATGCGCACCCGCACGTGTGCGGACGCCACAGGACTCAGATTTTCCTGGCAAGTCATCTGCTGCTGGCAAGATGAAGCAGTAACACTGCTGGCACAGAGATGCTGAGCTGAGGACTAACACAGGCCAGCAAAGTCAAAATGAAATTAGGTTTCAAAGATTGCAGTCTTAATTTCCCCTAAAAGAGAGCCATTCTTGTCATTGTTTCCGTAACAGTAATATGTGCTCTTGACAAGCGATCTGCAGTTGCTTTCACATCCAGACATACTATGTTGGTTACGCAGTGCTTGGGGGCAGACACTGGCTTTGGTCAGCCCAGATTGCAGCGTTTTCACATGATGCGTCTCAGTATGTGATGAAGTCTGTCATACTTAGGATTGTGTGACTCTTAAGCTTCCAAAGCACTCAGCCAACATTAACTAAACATAAAAAATAATTTAATTTTTTAAAATTTAAGTCTGATACTGCCATCCTCAAAAACTCATATTTTACAGTGCTAAGAAAGAAATAGTCATACAAGCCAAGGAGATGTTCTCATTTAGGGCCAATCCCACGAGTTCTTTACATTGCCAAATCCTATTTAGGTGCCTAAATAATAGCCGATTGCAAATATTGTTGTGAATACGGCCCTTACACACTAATGTCTGCCAACACACAGCTGAGGGCTATAGAAAACCATCCTCTGACTTCTTATCTTCTTTGAAAACTGAACCACCATCACTTAAAGAAAACCGGGGATTTCTGGGAAAGTTTCCAGAACTGCAAGCTAACAACACCTAAAGCTACCACTGCCATGTTCTACGCTGAGGAATTTTTCTTTTTACAAGCTGAATGATGTAACGTGTGCTTCATTAATATAATGTTTTTGTGCTTACGTTTCACACAAAAACTTTCTATGAAAATAGCATCGCCACTGGTGCTTGAGAAACAAGGAGTATTTACCTTTCAATTTTATGGTCATTCCCAAGCATCTTTATGTTCCATCTGCAGTTGTCTTTATGGAATTATGTGTGGCTATTATATTTATCAATTAGGTCAGATATGGAGATGATTGCTAGGAATTATGATGGGGGTGGTTCCTATTGATTCTGTATTTCATGAGATAAACAGTGTGTTAAATATGAGAAACATCTGTACATGAAGGAAGAGAGAAGAAACTGCAATGCACAGTGCCGACTGCTTGTTTTTCTCTTTGATGGATCCCTAATTAACTGACTTTTCTTAACTGATTGCCAAGGGGATACGCAATGCCTCTTCCTGAAAGACATAAAACAGAGAAGGGAGATGATACAAAGAAGGAACACACTCCCTCCTTCAAGGACAGGTTTGAGCCTGAAGTCAAAACAAAGAAAGGCTAAAATAATTGTTCAGCCTAAAGAAGAGAAAATGGATGAGGCTCATGGCAGTCCAAAGATTTTTTCAAAGAAAAAGGAATCATCTGTTTCCCATGTTCACAGTAGATAAGAAAAATAGTAACGGGCTTCATTTATAGCAAGGGAATCTGGGGTAAGGTAGCTGAAAACCAGACAGAATTCACCACTGGCACAGAACTTATTGTGAGGTTATAAATTCCTCCTCATCAGAAGCATTAAAGGGGCACATTAGACAAGTATGTCAGAAATGAAATGGGGAATGTTAATCCCACACTTAGACAGGGAGATTGATTCACTGACTTCTAGACTGCTTTTTCTAAATTTCTGATTCTATGGCTCTTAGAAGGGGTTATGCTGTGCTAGGAGAAAGCCATGGAAGCAGGATAAAGAAAGATGACTAGAAATAATGCAGACTGATAAGTCTTTAGACTTTTCCTTTCTGATGGAGTGGAATTAATCTCATCCTAAAAGCTTTTTTCAGCAACTTTAGAGAAATATAGTGTAGGTAAGAACAGCTAAATCGGGCATATAGATTCTTTTACAAAAGCAAACCATATATTTCTGGAGCACAATGCACATGAACTGTTCTAAACATCTACCTTCAACTGACTGAACCAAAGATCTACCACCTACCCTGTCAATAGCTCTAAGTTTTATTTACTGATAAAGAAATCTACTGGGACTGGCTCATTTGCAGGTACCTACTCTACTGATACCTAATCTTAGCTAAAATGAATCCCAGTACAGGTGATTGGTTTTCCAATCCCAGAAACTTTGTCTCTTGCCCGCCTCTAGTATCAGGAGCGCTGAATCTAGACCACAGAACAAGGGCATTCTTCCTCGCTGATAAGTAATTACCAAAAGCCCCAAGCCCTGATTGTTCAAGCATTTAATATCTCTGCTTTTCTTTCCCACCTTCAAATTTTGTAACTCTTTACTCCTGAAGCTGCAACACCTTAACTGTTATTCTCATCATCTGGCTGAAACTGGGAAACACTGGGGGGATGTAGTGACAGAGACCAACATATCGTTGCTTCAAGCTGCTTTTCAGGGAAGCAGAGACAGGCTTTCCAAGCCTTGCACAGTTGGACAGCACTTACTAATAATTTTAATGTTCTTAGATTAACTATAAGGAACACACAGACACACAGTGTGATGACACAAATTTAATTTGCAAGTAAAAAAAGCTGAAAGCTCAGCTGTCTCTTAATTCTTTCTCCAAATCTTGCTCCTACCTCAGAGAAGGCTGCCTAGATCCACATCAGTTGGTATATCAGCTATTAATGTCAAGCAACCTAAACAAGTTTTCTGATAAGAAACTTCCCCAAAAATAGAGAGCAAAGTTGATGTACACTTCACAAGGGAATTAGAGACAGTCTGGAGTCTGATTTTCTGTTCTTTCTTTGCTCCTGCAGTCAAAACAGTCAATGTCCACTGAATCTTTACCTAGTAGAAAAGCAAACACCACGACAAATTGCTAAAATTGTATTTTCAGCCTAGATTTTAAGCTTTCTTTTTTCATCTCAGCATAATATGGTTTTAAGCACAAATGTTCCAGAGAGATGATGATATGTCAGACAAATAAAGGCTAGGCAATGTCTGTACTTTGACACATGACCTCCAAAAAAAGAGCTACGTACTTCAAAAAGGGACTTAGACAAATCTGTTGTCAGCACTCCTCCCTGAGTCAGCACTGGAAAAACTGCCGCAGGATTCACTGTGAGGAGACACGGGGCAGCCGCCAGTGTCATCTTTCAGATAACAGACACAAGTGAATCCTGACCATGCAGTCAGCCACCGGGCTCTCCTCTTGTTAAAGGCAACGATCACTGTGCTGGACACATTGCCACCTGGGAAGCTCTCCTGCTGCCAAAATACGTCCCTCTTACCTTTCTGATTCCTGTTTTAAAGATGGTTAAAGTTACTTTTTCAAGGTTAGTACATTCTACCTTAGAGGCAACAACAGCAATTTCATTCCTGCAAAGAGCAAATATGCTGTACTATTTGATTTTTATATCCGTATTATAAGGTCCTCTAGAGGAAGGCGGAATGTGTGCTTGCTTCTCTCTGTGCCTGATACAAAATGTCATTCCCTTGCCCAGTAGCAAAGATACCTCCTTTTCCAGAATCATCCTTCAGAATGTAAGTTCTGTGCAAGCTGGCGTCTTCTGCTCCTGCACAAGCTAATGGAGCATTTGTCTGGATCCAGGCAAACAAAGAAGCCTTCCAGTTTCACAGGTTAGTCAGGGAAATACAATTTCTCCATTTTTCATTTTGAATGTATATTTGCATCAAAAACAGTGATGAAGTGGTGAAGTTAAACAAGCAGGCACATGATGACTATGAAGTAGTTACTACTGCAACAAGTTCCCTTCTGACTGATTTTTCAGCCAGCTGTTCTTAGAGATCTTTGATATTTCAAACTGAAGATGATAGGAGTCGATACCAATACATTGCAAACATACCCTGGACTGAGAAAGAGTGCAGGGACAACAAAACCTCTGCACAAAAATAAACTCAATTTAAGTGGTAGTGCCTTTTTTTTTTTTTAAATACACAAAGCTTATAGGTTTTTTTTCTTACTACAGTGGTTCCTAAATTAGGAATCTTCTTTGTAACAATAAAGGTATTTGCAAATCCAACATGTATTTTTCCTTAGAGGATTACATACATTGATTACATTATTGTATTAGTCAGTCTCTGAGAAAACAGAGAACTCCCTGAATTTTCTCAGATTACTTCGTCTGCATTTGCTGATTATATTTATCTTCTATACAGAATTGTACTTATCTTCCCTTACCATATTACCTGTGAAACACTATCTAAATCTCAGTTATAAGAACTGTGAGGTTGATAAAAAAGCAGAATAAATTCAAAGAAAAAATTAAGACAAAACACTAAGAAAGACCTTGCAAAAAAGGAGTTCCACCAAACACATGACTATTTCCTATGGTATATGAAATTCAGGCCAAAGGAAAGTTTTATGCTGCATAGGGAGATACATTTCCCTTGGCAGCTTTATTGTTGTTTTCAGTTACCTCTCATTTTCAGTATTCAGAATTTAAAGAATAAAAATATTTATCCTCCTTCTGAAATCAATTTAGATTAGACAGTTTTGGTTTAATTATCATGATATGGAAACCTGCTCACTACTCTGGTTATAAACAGTTTAAAAATACATCTTCTTACCACTTTCATCCAGCAAGAAATCATCCTGGTAACGGAACTTTTCTGGTCCGCATGCAATAAAAATGTCATCATCACCAAAGAAATCCTGAAGGCACATCACCTGCAAGCAAAGAGGAAAGGAAGGCATTGTATGAAATAGCTCATCACCAGAATTGTAAGAACAATAAATCTCTCCTTGTATCCATCTGCATGAAAACTCTTCACTTTTAATGGAATCAACAGGGCTTCATCTCCAGATAAATTTCAAAGCTGTCCTCTGACCATCTGTTACAAGTGAGAAACACTTTTATGTATGCTGCAGGAAAAGAGAGATAAGACAAAAAGCCATAACTGTCACATTTATTACATGATGCATCAATGGGGTATGAGGTAAATGCCTTTTGTTTACGCACAAGGTACCATTCAGTAGTTAGTGGATAATTAATCTGCTTTTGAGCCCACATCTCTACACTTTCACTGCAGTGAAACAAGGTTACACCTTTGTATGCAGAATGAAATGTAGTTATTACAGCAAAATCTCCCTGACAGGGAATGAAACTCTTTTGGGTAAACTGAGTCTCCATCACACACTCTTCCTCTTCTCCAGCAGAGTCAACGTAAAATCTCTTCAAAGGCACCAAACCAAACAATCAGCTGAGCTGGGAATGATTCTTCTAGTACTGAGTAAAACGGTAATCCATTTCCACTCTCAAATATGAATAGTCAAGATTACATTGGTGTAGTTTTATGTCCATACATGAGATTTCCGGGGAGACATTACTGCAGCCCCCAGGGGGCTTATAAGAAAGACAGGGACAGACTTTTTAGTAGGGCCTGTTGCAATAGGACAAGGGGTAACAGTTTTAAAATAAAAGTGGGTAGATTCAGACTAGATATAAGGAAGAAATTTTTTACAGTGAAGGTGGTGAAACACTGGAACAGGTTGCCCAGAGAGGTGGTAGATGCCCCATCCCTGGAAACATTCAAGGTCAGGTTGGAAGGGGCTCTGAGCAACCTGATCTAGTAGAAAGATGTCCCTGCTCATTGCAGGGGGGTTGGACTAGATGACCTTCAAAGGTCCCTTCCAATTTAAACTATTCTATGATTCCATGATTTCTTTACAACAGCTTTTAGTTCACAAGGCACTACTTAATAGCTTAATGTTACCATTCATATTTAGTAGTACTCCTATCTTTCCCAAGATCTGACATTGAACTTAGTGATTCAGTTTTGACAAATTTTAAAAATAAATTAGATATCTGACTACCTTTAAGAAAAACAACGGCACTTGGTAAGCTCTGTTCCTGCTTTACATTTACAAGAAGATTTTAAAAGGCTATGTTTGCTTATTTTTATATAATGTTTTATAATTAAGCAGTGCACTAATGTTTGAATAGGAAAATTTCACAAATGAGTTTCAAGTCTACAGGCAGCAAAGACACACATAAAGAGTCTCTAAAAATTGACAAAACAGTTGAGAACAGAGCAGCTGAACCAGACCACTCCTTTTATAAAAAGTGCAGGGTAGGGTAGGGGGGAGAGAAGTCATAATTTAACGCCTACAGAAACACAAGTGAAATAATTAGCTAATGAGATTTTGACAGACTTTGGCATAAAAACGAGCACCCCCCCCATCCTGCAGTGACCAGTGTCTAGGGGTTATAAAATTCATATCATGCTTCCTGGAAACATGCCTGAAGGCATGACTTGCTTGCAGAGTAAGATTTGTCATTAAAACTATTTCAAAGGTCGAACAGTAGCAAATGACAAAATAGGAAATGAAGAGAAGAACAACTAGATGAAATAAAAATTTAAAAAACACAAAGGTACTTCCCAAATTATCCTTTCCTTCAGCAATGCACGTAATTTTAAATTCAGGTCTACCACAACCCCATTCCTATCACCTTTGTCATCTTAACATCACACAGTACCTGAACATTAACATAAAAAATGTAAATATTTGATGGAGTTTTTACCATGTTCCTACTCAGTTTATGTTCTATTAGTGTATCAGCCTCAGAAACCTTTATATAAACTAATTTACTTCCCATCCTTTTTTTGGTCCACAAGACACATCCTGCCTATCTTCCCACCCCGTACTCCCACCAAGCTTCAAACACCTCTTCCCTTCAGTCAAGTTCCTCTGAAATTGCCACCTCTCCCACAGCATGTACAAGACTACTAATTTGCAGAATGACATTAAAAATCCTGTGATTTCCTGTTTGCCTCCCAAGTTTGACAGACTTCTGGGGAGTGATAACCTTTACATTTGTGTTTATACTAAGCAGAGTATTAGACCTGAACAAATATTAAGAAAACCTAGGCACAAAGTTGAGCTATTTTGACAACAAGCACAAATTAAAATTAAATTCATATTTTAATAAAAAAATAGTATGGATTTAATAAAACTCAAAAATGCTTGGCTCTGCTCAGTTAAGAGGGTTTCATTGAAGCCTAAACAAGACATTAAAATGGAAGTAGCAACACCTAACTAGGTTCAACTACAGCAATATTTAAAGCATCTCAGGTTCAATCAGTGCAATTTATATGCAAATAAGAAAGAAAATAGGATTAGCAAAGTAGAAAAATAATTTGTACTTAGACTTATTTTTATTAAACTTTATACTTATAATTTAAAGTGTTCTTATGCTTGCCTTTTTTCTACATGCTCTCAGTTTCCTACTGTGTATGTAAAACTGTATACACTTCTTAAAGTTTTTCTTGCTTCCTGAGATTTTATTAATTATTATAATTCCAGAAGGCATCTAACAAATACACAGCACCCGCTTCCATACTTTCTCAGAGAGAAATCTGCAAGCACTTTCTATTCACACTTACCAGCTAAGCAACAGGACCTGCTTTTTATTACCCATTTTCACTTCCAGGGAATGCAGAAGTTACGGTTTGGAAGATCAAGGATTTGTATCACCCGTACTGGACTGTGCCAGTGCTTAAGAAGCCAGTGTGCTCTGTTGCATGTTATCAGCCTTAAAATCAGTCAATTTTTAAATTAGTGAATTACAAAAGCCTCCCTGAATATTCTTGTTGTTTTCAAGTCACAGAATCCATCTTCGTACTTTTCACTAAAAAGTTTTTATCTCCCATATTCCACCAGGATGTTTCTCACAGTGGGGAAAACAAAGTCTATCCAGGAGCAGTCAAACATGCACCTTAAGTAAAAAGAAACCGAAAAATATAGATGTTTTCTACCACACACCTGATAATAAATATACTGTGACACTGGTAAACAAAAAACTTTCTGGCAAATAGGTGATATTTAAAGTTAATGGTGTCTTTCTTACACTCTGTAGGGGAATGAACAAACAATAGTAATATTACCAGAGGCCAGGGAGTTTTAGGCATTACAATCCTTTCTGTCAGTGGCCAGAAAGATGACACGCAGCACCACAGAAAATCGATCACTAGTACAGGCATCAGGCAATACACAAGTCACATAAAAAAAAAGACTAGTTGACCTGTACACACCCGACGTGAAACAGAGGAGAGGCAGAAGAAGTTATCACACCTAAACTCACCTGAGCGAGTAGTGCAGGCTGAAGCCTGCATCCCCCACATGTGAACAACTTAAGAATCTCACATGCCATGCCAGTGGGAGACACAGGAACCCCTAATTATTTCATACCTCAGCAGTTGGCATGGTACTTTCGCTAGAAGCCCAGAGCGGACACAGGACCCAGCCGGGGCGGGCACGGAGCATGCAGCAGGGCAGCTGAACTGGGAGGAGAACAGGGAGCTTAGAAACAAACTCGGCTTCCAACCCAGCCTCAGGACTGGCTTTGCACCATGGCATGGACACTACAGGCACCTCAAATATTACCTTCACTTTTCTTTCTTTTTTTTAAACAGGCAAGTACCTGGAACCAATGAGAAATCTCCTAACTACTTTTGAGCCTTTTATTTTCCCTTGACTGGCCGGAAACATTTAAGCTCTTAATATGCACCTCTTCTTTGAAGTTGATAACTTTGTTATGGAGACCTTCTTCTTTACATCTACAAAAGATGCAAGAAATTAATCTTTACATTTTGGAGCACAGATGACCCGAAAATAAGAATAGCACCTTGTAGAGCGATTACTTGGATTTATTCTCTCACCACAAGTGCAAAAGAGCAGTCAGTAGTGGTGTGGAAGAGGTGCAGAGGGAGGGCGAGAGGGAAAGGCAGAGAGGAGGAGAGGAAGAGGGAAAAGAGGGAGACAAGGATTGAATCAATCCTTTCTCTAAAAGCACCAAATGAAAGCTACAGATGAAATCACCTTTTATAATTGCTGTATTCTGGCTATAGTGGGCTCAGGAACCTTTTTGAATTCATGTTTTAAAAGAAACACATATACACACAAAAATCCAGAACAAAATTCCTTGCATTTGTCAGTCACAGCAAATCAAATACTTTCCTATTAAGTTGACCATGTATCAAGTTAATACCAACTCTGAAGTTTTTAAATAAAAAATAATCAGAAACTCATATGTTCCTCTGCATTCATGAATACCTCACAGCACCAGCAACAGTCCACCGCCACCACCGGGACTACTAACTCACTGGGTTCTTGGACAGAAAAAGGAGGGGGAGGAGGTTCTGTGTGTGTGTCTTCTTTTAATAACAACAACTTAATTAGACTCAAAGCTGAAAGCTATTTTGGATGAGGAATGACAAAGCCTCAAGCTGGGGTGCCCTCAGGCAACATGGCACTTGGAGAGCTGTAAAGAAAAGTGAGGACAAAGAGATGAAGTGGTAAGACAAAAAAGATGCAGAAGGATATAAGGAGAACTCAAACTATAAGTGGGTATAGGAGTTTTATAAAAAGAAAAGGAGAAATTAAGGACAGCAAAAGGAAAACAAGAGGTGCAAAGGAAGGAAGAGAGCTGGAAGGCAGCAGCGCACACAGAGGGTGACAGAGGGGCATTAATGAGGCTGGTGTGGAAAGCGCATCCTAAAGGAGAAGGAAGGCAGAATGAGTGGCAAGTGCCCTCCAGACTTCATCCGATAGCCAGCCAGCTGGGAAGTTTTAAAGCTATTTTAAAGCAGCTTTTCTGAACCTGAAACAATCTCATGTTGAGTTTGATTATAATTTCTCTGACAGTGAAAAAGACATTAAAAAGCCCAACTTTATCCTTGGAAAAACCTCAGTGTTTAAATGACTCATGATTTTAAGACTCTGACTCATTAATTTTGTGTCAAGTTTTGTGAGTTTTATTATGGAGCTGTTCTTCACTTTCCTTTTGGTTCACTCTGCCTTAATGTTTATTTCCTAGGTAGGTTTCCTTTAGTTCTTCATATGTTAAAGAAGCTCATTATACCTCTGTTATACTTTTTTTCTCCTTTCTTTTTCCTCTGACTGATTTTTTTAATAACATAAAGCCTCTCCTTGTTTTAAGATATAAATTGATCTTTATTGATACTTTCCCTCTATTTTCCTCCTTAACCAAACTATATTTTTCACTAACCACTACCTGTGCAGTACTTATTTTATCTATTTCCCCACTCTTTGTCCACTGCTTCCTAAAGGAACATCCCAGATTAGATCCTGGACTGATTTCACTGCCATCCACCACTGGTAGTCAGTAAGAAGTCTTACGAAAACTATGGATTTTCCTGAGAGCTTCTCAATCCACTCAAGTTGTTTGAACAGGTATTAACATAGTCTCATTTAACTTCATAATCCTAGCAGAATTACAGGACCAGAAGAGACCTTCTACATTACTATATTTATCTCCCAGACAGTATAGGGCTGCTTCCCATATGAGCTTTCCCAATGCTTTGTTCAGTTTTGTAATATATTCCTTACTGTGCAGAGCTCCCTTTAGCAAAAAGACCAGTAAAACAACCAACTGTTACTCATTTGGAAGGATTTTCCAGCTACAGGAAAATCAGAAATTAATAATTTCATATTGGTGCAATTGCTCTTTAGGTCATTATTGTGAAAAGATAAATCCAATCATATCAATAAGGGTTTCAGGAAAGGAAAATAAAAATAGTTGTTGTTCCTAAATAAATTTTATATCAAGCCTTTTAATTAATCTATTTATATTTATTTTGATTTGGAGGGATCTCAGCCAGACCCATTCTGTGTGGACTACAGGATAACAGCAAGAAATAACCTTTCTGAGGGAAAGGAATTAGACCTCAACAGGAATTCACAGACCATCACATTTGAGTATTTCCTTCAAGTTTAAGGCAAGTCTATTTCCCTTCCTGTTGGTTAAGGCTCTGAGGATTTTCTTCCTGCCCTTTCACATTTATCTGCCGTTACACACATGCTACTTCTTGAGATCCGGTCATTTACAAAAAATATAATTTATCATCAGCATGTATCTGTACTTCCTCTCTCAGCTTCTGATCCAAGTTCTCTGCTCAGGTGGTGGCTCTAGTTGAAGGCATTGGGAGGTACCTGCTACACACTTCCAAAGTTGAACAGCACTGAATTTGTTCTTTTCTGTTGGAGTGAAATCTCCATGGTGACAAACTGCATCATCAAGCTGTGAGAGCTTTTCAGTGAAGAGCATTTTATCATGAGATTCTCATTACAAGAGTGCCCTCTGTAAAGGAAGAGAAGTTACCATAGGGGTTCAAACTGGACGAAGCTACAAAGCAACACTGTCTTGTGATCCACATTGCAGAATAATGCCTCTGAAACAACATGTGTGTCCCCCCAAATGAGATAAACACAAGACACTGTCATAGTTACAAATTTATGAATTTTCATACTCAAACTGGGCGGAAATAGCTTCCTCTCCTGCTCCCAGAACCCTCGTGCCCCAGGGAGGCGTGCTTCGCCCCACGCGCACCTTCTTCCTCAGCTGCCTGTTGGTCAGCACTGTCTGAGGACTGATCACTCTTCAGTTTGCTCCCTCTGCCACCAATACAGAGGTTGTCCTACTTTTTTAATTGTTGAAGACCTATTATCAGCCTACTGCTACAATTGTGTATTCATCAACATCCATTCTGCGCTATACACAGCTCAGCCTTTATGATCTTTATCCAGCTAAGACTTGGCAAATAAATTACTTGGAACGAAGTATCTGTTTTCCTCAGTTAAAATATGTAATTTTGTCTTGTTCAGTAAGAGCTTTTCAAAAGGACAAGAAAACCTTTACACACTATGCTTTATACACTAATATTAATATCCTCCATTTTATCTTTGTATGGTGCACCAAATGAGGGCACACTTAAAATAGAATCAATCTAAATTAAGACCCCAGGTTTTGCAATTGTGCTATTGCCACCTCCTTCTTGAGGAACGTGTTTGTGACAAAACTTTTTAAAAACTTAATCCTCTAAAGTTCAAATAAAGATAATAGAAACTTGGCAGTCCTAATACACTGAAACCACTATACCTTGGCCTGAAACATTAGGTGTGACTTGAACAATTTCTTTGTTAGATTAAAACCAATTTAGTGAACAGGCTTCTTTGTTACAGAATTTGAGGAGAGCAGGGGACATTTCCCAACAAGGAACCCATGGGCTTATGCATGAATGCAATGCTGAGAAGCACTAATATTCAGTTTCATGAAAGGTTTATCTGTTGGAACCACTATCATGGCCAGTTCAAACTCCTCATGTCAAAAATTGCTTCATGGCAGTGAGAGCAATGAGAACATGGTTCCTATCTGCACCCAAAAATGACTACTCCTTGACTGTAACTTTACTTTGACAGCTGCACCAATGCACAGTTGCACTGACTAGCTAGTGTAGAACAAGATAACACACATTCACATGGGAAAGAGGAAAAATGCAGAGACAGCATCATCAAGCCTATAGTGGGCATCTCCTCCTTTCACCTACTTCTGCAACTCCTGCATCAAATACAAATTTGCTGCCCTCCAGCTTTCTAACCAACTCATTGCTTCTTTTGTCCCCTCTCTCCACTACTCAAACCCCACAGTGTACTAAAATTTCATCTCTTTCTGCACTTCTTACTTCCGAAAGTCTCCAGCACTGATGCCTGTTCTTGCAGTCACCTCTAACTTAAGACACTACTGTTGCCCTCTCACTTCAGTTCTCTCCTCTAAACTCATCTCTCCACATCACACACCACAACAGTATATCTTGCATGAGGCAACTCCCATTTCCTCTTCTACTAGACTCCATTTTCCCCCCTACATATGAATTCTTTGAGCAAGCTCTTTCGATTCCCTCTGTACCCTGGCTACAACACTCTGGCAACATGGTGTAATTCTCCTCCGACATCCTCCTCTTCAGCATCCTTGAAAGAGCACCACGGGCATTAAGTTCTGGCTCTTTACAACCTCTCCATCACTCCCCTAAGGATAATATTTGCAAATTCAACAGCAGCCTCTTTCTGCAATGCTTTTTCCTCATTCTCAATTTAACTCCAATTTATCAGAGCCACATAATTCCTGTGGAAATCTTCCTTCTAGTTTTTGTGGTACCATATTTAGTTATTCTCGTGCTTGCAAGGACTGCAATCAATACATTTCTTTGCAGTTTCAAACCATTCTTTCATTTCTGTGACTTAGTGGCTTAGTCTTTGGCTCTTTCCTCTTATTCTGTACTATGTCTTGATTACGGTCATCAGGAAACTCTATACCTTCTATATTTCCAACTTAAGAGCTAACTATATAAACTGTAAAACACTACTGGCTTCCCAAGTCAATAATCTTAGTGTGTTTCTCTTTTTCTTTACATCCTAAATAAAAGGGGTGTCAAATACTTTGCTACTATTATTGAAACCTTAACTCAATATACCTCTTAAACTAGCCACCTCCTGCCTTATAGCATTCCAGTCCACCCAACGCAACTAAAAGTACGCATTTCAGAGGAGTATTTCACATCTTGCAGTTATCAAGTGTGAGGTGAACAAACGCTTTTACTAGCTTCACCCAACCCTCTAATGGTCCAAGACCAATGAAGCATAAGCTTTTGCCCTTGCAAAACTGGAGTGTATTGCAGGTTTATGCCATCTACCTAAAACACCTCTCAGTAGAGATCCTTCAGAGCCTCTTTTATTTCTGCTATATCTGTTTTGAGAGTGACTACACAACTTAGATCGGGGAAACCTGGATCTGTACAGTTTACATAGCAATCAATAATTTTTCATCATGTTTTATGCATTTTATCTTTATATTTGATGTTTATTTGGTTGCCAATATGGATTCAACAATGGTTTTGAGTTATCCACAAACTGACTCATCTTCTTTTTTGAGCACTGCACTTCCCCAAGTTATTAAGAGATGCCATTATTTAGTCAGAATCCAAGGTTTGTGTGCTGCAGAGATTTTGCTATCTAAATAGGATTACATAAGATGAACTGCTGAAGGAGAGCATCACAGTATGAACATCACACTGGCACCTCTTTATACGGATACTCATACCCAGAGGTCCCAAAACTTACTCAACTCCAAAACAACATACCAAGAAAAAAATAGTTTAAAAAAATCTGAACAGTAAGTTTAACTCTGCTTTTGGGGGGCTTCAAATTTTTTATTGTTTAGCACTTCCTACAAAACAAGAATTTGCATTTGCAGCCAGGCTTATGCTATGTTTTGGCTGAAAGTACCTCGTGGCATTGGCTACTCCTTAACTACTGAAAAGCGTCTGCAAATCACCAACAGTAACAAACAAGCAATGACTCATGTACAGTGGGTCACATGACGTTTGATCCAACACCCCCCCTCCCCACCCCGAGTCAACAAAAAGACAGATATTTGCTCCAAGTTCTGAATCAGAGCTGTATCCTATTGTTTTGTTGTCCAACAGGTGGCCCATAGCATTTTCTTGGCAGACACGAGGCTGCTACAGCACAAAGCAAGGCAAAAGCAGCTGTATGTCCTCTACTGCCTGCCACAGGGTGACACAGAAAGTGGGATCAGGCATTATTATTACCTCTTGCGGCGGTACCGAGAAAGGACAAAGGGATGCTCTATTCCTCCAGCAGCTCTGCTCAGGAACACCCACTAGAAGCAGCACCTGGACAGTTATCTGTACGTTACAGCACAAGTCAGAACTACTCCCACATCCAGGGAAAGCCAACACCACAGGTGTTATCTAAAAAATAACTGTATTAGTATTTATAACATTATTTATCATTATATTTACATTAATATTTAATTAATTTTAAATTATTTTCTTTTTTATTAATAATACAAAAGATAAAGCTGAATTACTGGATAGATTATTCAAGCAAGTAAGCAGAAAGGCATCCTTATGAGCAATTCAAGGACTGAGGCAATGCTTCTGGCAAAGAAACAGGAAAGCAAACCTTTGTGTTCAGAATTCCAGATGGATTAAGAAGCAGGATGTCCATCTGTCACAAGCACATCCCCAAGCATTCTTTTTCCCTGTCAAATATGCAGTGCATACCTACACCACAATTAAAAGGGAGACAACCTTGCAGCCCCAGAGCCCAGACAATCTTGCTTGTAAAAGTCAAACACATATGCCAGCTAAACATTTCTCCTAAATGATGAATCACTTGGCCGCATCAACTACAGTCTTCTTTTGCATAGAAGGAAACCGAGTCCTGCTAGTCACTATAAAATATGCTCCTGTTAATCCCACTTCAATAGCACAATAGATCAGCGTGCTTGTGATGGACAATTCAAACAGCAGAACAAAGCTTGTAAAGGGACAGAGAGAAAAAAAAACCCTCCCACATTTAAAATAAATTATTGTTAAAAAGAGAACAGTTTTTCAGCACAATCATACACTGAGAGAATGGTCGATTTAACAGCAGAAGATACAATGAATGGGCCAATGGAAAAACAGTCGAGACTTTGATGGCAGAGTTCAACTACAGCTGGATTATTTTTTTTCCTCTGCCGTATTCATGTATTTTCCTGGTTCAGCTGCAATACAACACTACCGTTTAGTGGTCAGACACAGAAAGTGCGGGCTCCAGCAGACCTCATGTATTTTTGTTGTAACAGATGGTAACTATTTTAGGAGTAAACAGTGTACTCACACAATCTTAAGAACCAGGAAATTAGTATTACTCTAATTTGTGATCGCTTGGTTTGGGTGCTTGAGTAAAGCCTTGTCAGAGGTACTAAAACAGTTTCAAAGACTAAGTAAATAAAACTGGAACGTATTACAAGTTATT
Source organism: Pterocles gutturalis (assembly GCF_000699245.1). Lineage (NCBI taxonomy): Eukaryota > Metazoa > Chordata > Aves > Pterocliformes > Pteroclidae > Pterocles > Pterocles gutturalis. The sequence goes on from NW_010102112.1 coordinate 34,024, forward strand.
ACCAGGAAAAACATGATACTATTTCTCACAACTCTCTGGACTTCTTTTGAAAAATATCTGTATTTCAGAACGCATATGTACACAGGCAACAATTTACTCAGCTATATAGGCTGTCCTTTGGAGAAAAAGATAAATGCAGTACCATGCCTTTGTGAGTTATTTCATGATTATTACTGAATTTTACCATTAAATACTCAGGAATAGAAAAATTAAGCACAGAATATGTTGCCCATGATCTAATGAGTGAGGAATCCTAAGGAAGCTTGTTCATGCACTTACACCAGTATGGCTAATATCATCTGTGTCAAGATGGTCTTTACTTTTACATATTTGCTATTCAAATCATTGTACTCTTGCAACTGGACTTGAACAAAGGCTGCTGTTTTCAGAGCAGTCTTTTAAACTACCTTAACCGCTTGCCAGTGTGTTCTTCAAAAAGCAGTGATGAGAGCTTTTTGGCTGAAGAAGGTGCTTGTATGACAAAACCTCTTATGAACGAAAAACCTACAATTTGAAGGCCACATAGTAGAAAACCTGAGTGGCTTTTCAATCATCAATCATGTTACAAGTGACAAATTTATTTCATTGGTTGGGATAATACTGTGCCAGATATATTCAAAAATTAAAGCCCACAGCTTTGTTATGTTTGCAATCAATAGCAGAGCACTGGACTAGATTTTCATGTCTGAGTGTAAAGTTTCTAAAAGACCAATCAGTCATGAATTTCCATTGTTCACATTTCATGACAAATTTCAGCTGATGACTTAATGCTATCCTTCTAATTGCTTAGAACAGGTAAATGAGGGGGCAGAGACCAGCTAAGTGAATTGAATCCATTTGAAAGAAAAATGCAGTCATGTGCCAATTTCTGGGAATTATAATTACAGGTTTGGAGATAAGAAGGAAATGTCTTTTTAAAGTACAGATAAAAATATTTTTTCAGGGTAGGCTTCTACTGCTAGACAAAATTAAACATTGTACTCAGTCACGCTCAGTGTGTTTAATAAATGCATTATATTAGCCCATTTCCTCAAAAGGCAATTAGTGGGTCTGCATTTCCTCAAAAGGCAATTAGTGGGTTCTGAAGTAGTTTCAATATATTACTCCCCAAATCTTGCAAACTTAGATTTTATTCATAAATCTCAAAAATAAGGTGCACATGATCATTTTTTCTCAAAATCTGCTTTTTCCAAATACTTGCAGATCAGTTAATCACAAAAAAAAAAAAAAGTGATTGCAATTTCTCCTTGAATTCAGTACAATTTTTCAGCCAAAGGCACTCTCATCAGTTTACTGAAAGTGTGCAATACTGCTATTTCCATTTGCAATTAAGAGATGTCAAACACATGTAAGGCAAGTATGAGTCCCTGAATTAATTCTTAGAGCAGAAGCACTTGATTCATTTTTGACCACAGTCCACTATGTATTTTTCTAGAGGTCTGCTTATTTTTGTGAAGTTTTGCTCTGCAGGAAGCTATAAGCTGGGTCCTGCTCTGCCTGGCTGGCCAGATGCTGCTCTCTGCCTTCCCAGCTGGGAATTGAGGCAGCAAGCTGCAAACGCTTTTTGAGACACTGGGAGATCACATGGTCTTCCCTTGGAGACTGTGGGAGACACCACTTACCTGGGAAATGGTCTGAATAAAATTTACTAGTTGTCTGGATCCAAACCCAGATGGAAATCTTCTGTTTGTAAGTTTTGGTTTAGATACTGCAAATCCCTCTATAACAGAAATTGTATTATATACATCACTGACTAATACATGAAAAGGTCAAAGTTGTAGTCTACACACTATTATGAAAGCATCCAAGTTAGAGACTACCAAGTCATCAGGTCCAGCTGGTGGCATTCAAGGAGGCAGTTTCTGGAAAGCCCCCCAGAAACAAAGATTTCCTTCTTTTTGGACTGGTCTTTAGACACAGAGCAATCTGCCTCACAGTATGTCTTTGTCAAATGTGGGAATATTTCCAGCTTTCTTATTCTTGTGAGAGACAGAGCATGCACTGCAGAAGCAAGTAGAAACATGGAATTTGTAAGTTAGCCATACCTGAACCAAACCCATCACACCTCATGCCTGCAGCAGAACCAGACTTCAACCACTGATTCAAGTAGCAGATGGACTGTGCAATAACATATAGCTACTCAAACACATTTAGAGATGGGAGACTTATTTTTTGTTCTCTGAAAGCATTTTAATTCCAAAATCACAGTGCTACAATGCAGGCATCACCTTAATGTCCATGACACAATGTTCTCATGTTAGCTTATTGACTAATGGCAGACTCCGGTGATAATGCCGTAACCTGCATTTCTTTCAGGCATAGTCATTAATAAAAAGCGTGTGGGACAGCACTCCATCGTATAGTGTCTGGAACGTAACTGAGATGTATGATGCCTTTTGGCTAGATACACATGCGAAGTTAAGGCTCAACATGCAACACTGAAAAAGAGCGACATGGTTGACTTCTGAAAAAAAAGGAGGAAAAGGGAAAACAGATGTCAAGGTTTCAACAAGTCACTGCACACTGCAGCTGGAACCAGTACAAAAACAACAAAAGTATGCTGATAATGTAGCATTTCATGTAACGATAAGGGCAATAAAACAGCAGAAAATGCAAAACCTCGAACGGCTAAACACCTTCCTCAAATTCCAGAGGGTCAGTTGGGCTTAACAATAATAGTAATCCTTTCAATAACCAGATCAAATTATTCAACCATTAAAGCTCTTTATGCTCAAGAAAAGTGAAAATTGAGAGATTCCCTTTCTTCTAAGTGCAGAACATGGACAATAAAATCCAATTCAAACAGGCATTCAGATGCACGCTATCTCATCACCACCACTCTTGAAACTATTTGGCAATAGTTTCCATTATTACAACAGATGTTAACAAGATGGATAGAAAGCATGTTAAATAAACATTGATATTAACATGTAAGTATCTATCTAGTAAAGCCACTGTTCAAATTACATACTTCCCCAAGAGCATTTCTTGGGAAATTAATCAGAGAATTTGTCTTGCTAGTAACTGCTATAAATTCAAGGTATTTCCATTAAGAGAGACTGTGACCTTCAAAAAAATTATTAAGCAATGTAAACACTGTCTACATGTGTAATCTGTAACTGGATGCTGGTGGAGTGATTCTCATAACTGGAAAGCCATTCTCACTGGGCTTTGGCTCCTTAGGACAGAGCAGCAAAGGCAGGAAATGTGCAGAGAGAATTTTACTTACAAAAATTTACAATGTGAAAGAGTTCAAAAGCTTAAGGATGAAGAAAGGGCAGACACAAGCAATAATCACAAAAATCTGGAATTTTAAACCCAGCTCTGTGGAAGAGACACCTCGGCCAGAACAGTGCTCCACGGCGCAGGCGGGCTGGTTATAACCATTAAGGTTTCTGAAGCACACTGAACGTGAAGATTGCTTTCTCATGTAAATGTTTCTTACTGGAACACAGACTTTTGCTTTATTCCACACGTCTTTCAGTACAGTAAATTCTGGGACATTAAGAAATCCAGTGTGTAAAAATTGAGCAGATTTTACAAATCCATTAACATGACATGAACCATCAGGGTTAGAGGCGACATCACAGAGCAAAAGCAAGCAAAAAACCCTGAGATTGACACTTGGAAAAAAAGATTTTACAAGCAGTGATAGAGTCACGACTGACTACCCAAAGATTCAAGAATTAAAAAGAAACCTGACAAGAGGTAGCTAAACAAAACCACTCAGAGTCAGGTAAAATTTCACATAAATCCAGGCCAGCAAAACACAGAATAAATTAACATAGAAATAAGAGATGAAGAGAGGCTTTCTCAAGCACATCAGAAAGTTCTAGTACAATGACACAGAAAAAAATAATTTCAAAATCACTTCTATTTTGCTAGAGGAACTTTTCAAATATTTAAACTGTAATCTTAATCTCAGCTGTAAACTGTGAAAAGAGGTACTTTTATTAAGAATAGATATCCAGAGTTGTTAATTGTAAGATGAAAATTACTAGAATATACTGATACCAGTACCAATATCATTAAAATACACTTGTTGCCTAACAAAATGTAAAGAAAAATATTTGGCTGCCATACAACCCTCTTGCATTCACCACTGACCCAACAGCTGCGTATTTATAGATTCCACAAGCAAAGAGCGTTGCATTCATGCTTAATTACTAGAAAGTTGAACCTCATTTGTGCACCTTTAGGGTGACTTATTTTAAGCTGTACCATAGCTTAGAGGAAACATGTGGAGATGTAATAAGTACCAAAGGAATTTGTAAGTGTTTTGATTCTTTTTGACATAATAAGATACATCAAACTGACACCCTGATGCAGATGCACATCTCTGCTGGCAGTGCATCCAATAGTCATACCAAAAATATTTGCCAGATGTGTTTGGAATAATACGCAATTTAACACCTATTTGAAGAAGAACTGACTCAAAAGCCAAATGAAATAAAAAAGATTAAGCAATCTGTGCTCAGGAACTGCAGCCCCAAATAGCTTGTTGAACTGGAGGCCCAGACGTCCAGCAAACCATTCGGCACCTCAGCTATTCCTTATAAAACTTTATAATCTTTTGTCTTTCGACTTGTATCCCCAATGTTATGATTCTACTACCTGTTATGAACTCAGACTTAATAGCCTTCAGCTCAAATGCCTTTACTTCTGAGACCCTATATCTTTTAGGGAATGATGTGATAAAGAAACATGAGATAAGTCAGGCTACAAACAGGAGAATTTAGTGTATTTGTGACTCAGGGGGCTGCTAGATGCAGATATGTTCGAGGGAGAAAGATACAATAACAGAAAACAGAACCATGTTGAGAAGGGAAATTTATACCAAAAGCAATTTCACCTGTGATAACACCCTGCTGTGTTTCTGAATTTCCTTTTCACTCACTGATGCTTTTCTGCAGAACAACAGGTCAGATCCCAAGGAGGACAGGTGATCTCCTGGCTGCAGCCAAGTTCACATTTGCATCCAGAACAACTCAGGAAAATTAGTTAAATCCATCTACATTTCTCTACACATCCCATGTGCACCAATATCAACATATCTAAAGATCCTAGGATACACTTTGTAACTGCCAACATAATGAACTGGAAAATGGCTACCCCTAAGAAGAAGAAAGCAGATGAAGTTTTGTCCAAACCAGTTCTCTCTCCTGAGTTTAGGTGTGCCTGTGAAATGTCATAGCCTGAATCTCTCCCCTATGCTTATACATGGTTTTGTTGTTGTTGGGTTTTGGGTTTGGGTTGGTTTTTTATTTGTTTGTTTGTTTTTTTTTTTTGGGGGGGGGGTGTTTTTTTTTTTTTTATTAACTGAAAAACTGAAGGAACTGCGGTGCCAAATCAGAAGCAAAGAAGGGAAAAAGGTAAGCATCTTAACCACCTAAGAGCAAAGACCGAGCTTTGGTTATACTAACTGTCAAAGCTGGGTCATTTGTGCAGAATTTAAAAAAAAATAATTATCAAGTCAAACAAAAGCAGCAACAAGGAACTCACTACGCAGCCCACAGATGGTGACACACTCTGACGGGGATGGAAGTAATTACGAGCCAGTCTTAGTCCTGGGACTCTTCAAGGAGTCCTTGAACGATATTCACAAACATTAGGCACGTGACAGTGGATAAGCACTCTCACTTATATTAATGGCAACGCTCCAATTACTCAAACTGGCTTCATTAGCTTGGAAGTGTTTCAGCTATTCTAATGCTACTTTCAGCTAGCACAGGTAATGCTGCAGAAAAAATATGAGATGCTTTTCTTTCTTAAGAGATACTGCAGTAACAACTTGATATTGGAATCCAAAGTTTAAGTCTTTTTCTTGCTTAAAGGAAAACCTGAAAAATGGGAATACAAACACAGAAAAATGTCACAGCCATGCTTGCAAAGCACTGCCAAGCACATAACTGTTCAAGGGCGCTCTGCATAGTTACTTTTCTCAGTGTGTGTTATGCAGCAATGTATATGAGATGCATTTGTTCTGTATTAACTAAGGAATTACAATTCCCTAGTAAATTTACAACAGGCAACAGATTCAGACAAAAATCTCTCAAACATACACCCTTACTTGAGCTTTCCCCATCATTCAAAATCAAGTTAACTTTTTCAACCCCCAAAGACACTTCTTTCCATTCATTTTCACTTTTATAGAGGTAGTTACTTTGCCTCTTGTTCAAGACAATTAGCCTTTAGTATAAGCTGCCTTTGCACAAGCCAAGAGGCTGGGAGCATGTTTTCCCTTCTTTAAAATAAAAATGAACCTGAAAGCATACAAAATTCCTTTTGTCTACTTCAGAGCAATAACTTGCTACAGAAATAACCTAAAAGGACCCAGGATAAGCTCTCAGTAGGAGCCAGAGAGTTTAGCACCACCAGTGATGCATCTGTATAAGGCCAGTGTAAGGGCTTGGAAAGGTGTTTTTTAGGTCTTTTTACTTGGCAATATAAAATTTGGACATAGTGTAGGTATTAGTATTCCTTTATAATAAATTGTATTTCTTTTCTCCTGCTATTATACACAGAGGGAATATATTCACAAAAGTTAACTTTATGAACAGAAGTTCTTTGATGGAAAGAGGCTGAAAAAAAGGTGGTTCAGAGCACGAGCAAAACTTTAAGTGTTTTGAATTACCTTCAAGCGGTGTCTCCCTGCTGACAGGCATAGCTTAGAGTCTCAGTAAAAACCAGCCTTACTAGTTGACATTCATAAATACATAAATACATTGGCATCTCCAACTGTCTCAAAACTTCCTAAACCTGCAAATTAGTGCATCAGAGGGACAAAACAGACACAGCAATGGAAGACAAAAGAGCAGTAATAAAGATTCATAAGATATATCTAAAGATCCTCCAGACTACATTAGAACTTGCCTCTGCAAATAGAAACTTGATCACACAACTAAAGTATTCATTTCTTTCAAGTGTCCCAAAAGTTGATGCAAAAATATTCAAGAGGGGAAAAACCACACACCATTTGCAATGGCACAACAACTCAATAGCTGAGAGCATAAAGCTCTTATCTTAAAGTTATTATCTGGGGCATCTTTTAAAATATTTTCTGTGCAAAGAAAACTGCCTACCTTACTATGTTCACTAGTGGCCGCTTTGTAATTAATTCACTCTTGAAAAAGAACTGTCATCCTAACTGCACATAGCAGCCCTGCCTTCTCTCCTGTGCATCCACGAATATTCATCAGGGCAGTGAATACCGCTTCTAAATGAGCCTAAGTGCCTGGTCCATCTGAACTGGCTCCAGAGGTCTTCATTCAATTTTAATTATCCAGTGCAGACCTCAAACACTCTGCATACTCGAGCTCAGCAACACACAACAAACTTACTCGGTTTATCATGATTTTATAAAAGTTTATTTAACGTTAGAAACCAGCGTTGTTAAATTTGAGTATTTCTTTGAAAGTAGTGATGCCTGCGGATAGCATGCTCAGAAAATGCAGGCGCAGAGGTACCGCACCGGAACGGCTGCAGAGGAACACAGGCGG
>NW_010102113.1:0-1108 GCF_000699245.1 Pterocles gutturalis
AATGAAAGGAGCGGTTTTCAACACTGCCCGGGATCAAGCTCTCAACATCTCAATACAACTACTATTAAGGAATACGCACAATTTTTAGAAAGAATTAGCTAAAAACAGGCAACACTTCCGATTGTAGCAAAAGGTACTTCACCTGAATTTAAGTTAACGTTCTTTGGATCAAAGACTTTACTTTTTAAAAAGTGGATACCTGCGGTCCATCTCTGGCTTCATAGAAGTCACCCACTCCTATTTTTGCACTGAAGCTGAAATTGTCCCTTGAGATATCCATTATTCCATTTCTGCTGAGATACTGAAAAAAATCACATATTTTTCCACTTCAGCTTGTAAATAATTACAACCCAGCTTTGAAGTACAGCTAACTTTGTGAGTGTAATGTTTTGCATATTCTATCAAAGGGATATGTATTTACAGGAGGTCAAATCAGTAACAGACTGAGATACATTATGCCTCACATCACAGGACGTTTTGATATAAGTATCTTTATTGGAGGGGAAAAATGGCATGTTTTAATTGCAAGCATGCTTAGCAGCATTGGAACACAGAAGTTAAAAATGGAATATACCTTTACTACTTCAGGATACTGTCTCAGCTTCTTTCCACAAGGTGCAAAATACGCTACTTCTCCTTGAAGACGATCACCAAGGTTTCTTATTCGGGTTTCTCTTTGCCAGCTAGAATAATATGAAATAGTTGCATACAACAAGACACTTTTTAAAAAACAAGCAATTGACATCAATTTAATATTTTTACATAAAAGGAAATAGGCACAGATCTAAAATGTGACAAGAGTACCATAAATCAAACAGACAAAACCAGAAATTGTTATTTTGCAGATTGCCCAAACTCTGACTATATATGGATTTATTTATATCAAGCTACTTAAATATTAACAGATTTTAAATGGCTTAGAACGATATTTCAGGGAGTTATTTAGAGTCTATACTGGCTCAGATCTAACCGTCAGGATTAACTTCCAGTGGCAAAACTGCTAAGACACAGGTCATATTTGCGAAAGAGCAAATTTGACGCACAAAGATCAGCACATGAAATACACTGACACTTTTAACGAGATCCACATTCACTGTGAGCTGGAAAT
>NW_010102114.1:0-13212 GCF_000699245.1 Pterocles gutturalis
TCCAATCTCTAACATTCTGTGATTCTGCAGCTGTCAGCATGAGTATCTAGTTAACGGGAAGAAAAAAAAAAAACAGTTTTTTAAAGAAAAAAACCACTTCCATGGCTGAATATTTTGAAATGTTTACCCGTAAAGAATACACAACACATCATTGTGCAAAGAATTGGCAAAGTGTTTTGAGGATGATGACAGCTAAAAGAGCTCACTTTTTCCTTTTTGGGTCTAGTCCTATTTTCTTGGAATTGCAACATGTATTTTTTTTTTCCCCTTCCTCCTTGTCTTGAATGCCAAAAATGTAACTCTGAGGCTTAATCTTGGGACAGAGCAGGAGGTAAGCAGGTGTGGTGTCTTGCTGCTCTTCCATTGCTCTGTGCTTTCTTTCCTCGGTTCTAATTAATTATTCTTGCAATTCTGCCTCCCACTGTTTACACTGTTCCAGACAGTTGCTTCATGTGGTTTTTCTCTCACCAAATCAGAGCAACCACCCACCCTTCTCCTTCTGATCTCAAACCAGGGACCAAAGACACCATTAAATTTCAAAACCTTCCCTACATTGGGTATATCTTTCTGACATTATCTCCTCTCTGCTTTCCCTCCCCATTGCAGAAATATCATGTATCTAAGCCAGAGCCCTGTTCAGAGAGGAGATCTGTATCCCTGGTTTCATTTAATTGCCTTTTTCGCTGAATCACTGTGGCAGATGCAGCTAAACCAGCACTAACACCAGCCCTGCCACGCTGCTGGTGCAATCCTTTCCAAAGTGACAGCCTACAGCTGCTGGTAAAGGCCAAGCAGGCTGATGCCAGCATTGGTTCTGTATGGCATGTAAAGTGACTGCAAGCATTTTGATGTCTGACCATGTTTTAAAGGTGTAAGGAAGAGGTGTTCTCTTGGTTTGGTGCTGTGAAGGGTGCTAGTGATGTTGCTGGTGGCTGTTAGCCATCAGCATGGCTTGTGTGCGGCTAGTAGTACCTATGAAAAGCTAACTTAAAAATCAGGGAGTGTGGACCAGCCAAAGCTAGGCCTCTTTCTTTAGCAGTCTGCTTGCTTGTGAGTTGCATTGTGAGTTTCTCCCGAGATGTGCAGTCTTTTTTCCTTCTGTGTAATGAAAACCTTTCAGAAAACTTCTGGACATTGCAAGGAAAATCTTTTGCATAGCAGCAAGTGATCGAGTCTTAGAGAAAACCGTTTTACGATTGTTTTAAACACATTTGAAGTGTTTGTACTGGACTGAGTTTTGGCACCCCCTTTTTTGTTGTTAAAGCCAGAAGCATCAGTTATGAGTACAACTGTGCAAGGCCAGAGGCAGCTGTAAAATCATATGAAAGAAATTAAACTTCCTTTCCTGTGCCTAATAATGTTGTAAATTCTGTGATCTGAAATTTTAGGATCTTGTAGAGTTAGCAGTAATTACCAGCTGTCCTGTCAAACTTTGTCATAGCTGGCTTAAAATGCTGGGGTAAGCATGGAATTACCCCTGTCCAAAGTACTTGTCTCCAGTCCCTTTCCAAAATGCAGAGGAATACAAAGAATAAGAAAGCAAATCTTTCAAACTCATATCAAATGTCTTTCTAGATGACACTGAGACTGTTCACAGCTGGTCATGCAAATTCAACCTGCAATTGGTACCACATTTTGATTTAGAGCACAATGGTTAGAATTTTCAAGACAGTTATCTGTGACTTTTATACTTTTCTCTAGTTCGCAGATTTTTCTTTGACAGACAGCAAGTGCCCTAATTTAAAGAGGTGGCTCCAGTTATTTATTTGCACTGCTGATAAATGGTGTCTCCTGTGCTTGCCTGGGTAAGTAAAGTGAAAGTATCTCTGATGGTCTTTTTCTTTCTTTCTTTTATTTTTTCTTTAATTTTTTTTTCTTCTCCAGGGGAGGGTAGGAATACAAGAACTATAGCTCCCCTGCGATTTTTAAAAAGTCCTTTGCTGCTTTGCTTTTCTGCTTAGCTACATAGGGCTGAACTTTGGTCCTGAAGATCAGGGTATGTACAAGCGTTGCATTTTAACCCTAAGTCTTGTTTGTTCTAAGACTAAGTAAGAAATTTGCAGAATCTTACGTGATTTCCACCCTGCTTTTCAGGATGAAAATAGTGGTCATTCCTGGAAATTTTCCTTTCTGTGGTTATGTTTTACTGTACCTCAAGAACTGGTCTAGAATTGACATGATTTTTCATATCACTAAGCTGAAGAAGGTAAGTTTTCAATTATTTCCAATACACTGAGAATGCTGAAAAGAGAGAAAGAGGAGAGGATTCAAATAAAATAACATGGTCTGCCTTTAACTTAGAAATAATACTACTGCTCTGAACCTGTAAGCAAAGACTAAATAAAACCCTTGGAAGAGAACGCTGCTTTTCTACTGTGATACAAGAGGACTCCTTTCCTGATGCACAGCTCTACCAGAAAAGTTTCTCTGGGCTATAAATGTCATCGGCTGACAACTGCACCATGTGGCAGAGAGCTAAGGTGGGGAAAATGTTTCAGACCACAAGATGGACTTTTTAAGTTAGATCAGGCTTTTTTTTTTTTTTTTTTTTTTGTTTAATGTTCCTTAACTGCATCACGATGGGATTGGGGCTCAAAGGGAAAAACAGAGGCCGTGCCGTGCCCCCAGCCTCCAGTGCGTTTGAGCCCACACTGAGAAGCACCAGTCTTTGGTCTTTCTACTTTCAAATACTTAAATGCCGATGTGGGGGTTTAGTGTGCTAGCTGTTATTTAAGTAGGTTGTTTAAAATAATTACATTTCAGAGTCCATTACTCAGTGCTTTCTTACTCTTGTTTGCTTCACATCATGATCATCATCTGTTTGAAATCAAGGTTTCATATGGTAACAATCTGGAGTGCAATGACTGTGTTCTTATTTGTATGTTGCTGTTATTTTTTTAATATTATACATCTAGTTCTGGCTAAAAAGAAAAAGAGAGGGATTACAGGAGTATTTGTGGTACTCCAGTCTCAAGAGCCACTCACAGAGTAGCTAACTTCCCTGTAAAACCCTGACCACCAGCTACCGAATAAACTTGTGTTACTGTTCCTCCGTTTGGGCAGTGCTTTCAGTGAACATTTCCTTCATCTATGTGCATTGTGCTGATAGCAGCAGTTTGCTCCCTGTGAGCCTCCTGAGCTCTGTCAGACAATGTTTCAGTCAGATTGTGGATGGTTTTGCATGAGGGGTTTGGCAAAGCAGCATTATCAGTATTGTCTTCTTCTAATAGGCAGGCAGTGTTAGCTGACCCTTTCTTTCTCTCCCTGCCCTATCTCTTGTGTTTTCTTATAAGGAAAAGAATATTGTACAATGCAAGGGTAAGGTGGAAGCAACATTGTTATCTTGGGGCTTTGAAGGAGGAATAGGTAGGCTCCTGAGGATGGTGGTCCCCATAGCACATCCATCTTTTCCCAGCTAAACCCAACTTTGCAAACTGCTGCAGTACAACACCAACTTCTGAGCTTGCATCTGGATTTACTATGAGTGTTCACAGAAGTTGTGAGCTGCTTCATGTGGCTGCCTGGGCTTGCAACTGAAACTTCCTTATCTACTTATTGTAGCACTCTTCTGACCTGAGGCACTTGTTTAATCTGCTTTGGCTGTTGCCTGAGGCCTTCCAGGGGAGCAGGAGTCCTGTCCTCAACTTCTCTTGGCGTCCTTCTGCCCCAACCCTTATCTCCCAACACCTGTTCCTCTGGAGTGGCAAGCTGGTGTGATGGCTGCTGTCTGATGTCCCCAGCAGATGTGGGCTTGTGTTGCAGAAAGTGGAGGTGGGACCTAGAATCAAATCAGACAGCTTTCTATGAAGTTTTATCTACCTCTTATATTTATATAGATATATATATATGCATAAGAACCCAGCTCCTCTGATACCAGCTTTCAGCATCACAGCCTCCCCCTTTTTCATATGAAAATACTTTGTTTACCAGAAACCTGTGTTATATTGTGGATCCGCTCTACATTTAGCTGAACTAGACACAGTTTAGCCTAACATCCATTAACAGTTGCTGCTTCATTGTTTAATACAGTTCCTGTTCTATGAAACTTGCCTCAGTTTGTGTTTGCTCTGGCTCTTTCCTGAGGTGCCAGTCATCACTGTTTATGCTTCCCAATATTTTTGAACAAATCAAGTGGTTGTTCTGGGAGACAAACATCTGGAAGGTGACCTTAACTAGGTCTCTGGGGTTTATATATTTAAACGGTTGGAATCTTGCTTCCCAGCTGCAGCAATGAGCAAGTATTCCCATACTTTATCCAGTAAAGGTAAGGTACAGTTTTCCTTAGCACTGCTGCAAATATTTTCTTCTTCATTAATACTGACGGTGGTTCACTCACCAGCATGTCAAGTTCCCTTTCTCCTCTCACAGGACAGACTCCTCACAATAAACCCTGGACTCCCTGACAAATTTTCAGTGGTTGGAACTTCTTTTTTCATTTAATACTTCAATTTAATACAGCTGTGTCTGGCAACTGACTTGTAACTGTGTGAGAGTGTCCAATTGGAAGTTAATAATCTCATTTGCTTTTCAGAGTGCTTTGCAGCAGGCTATGGACAGATTGTCAATTCCCCTTAGCTAGCAGTGCTTGAGGTGATCATTTCCATCCACTGTGTGCTTGCCAAAAATGAGGCAATCCATTACATGCCTCTTTTTTTTTTTTTTTCTTTTCCCTCCATGTGGTAATATTGCCTTGACCTGTGGAGCTCACCACAGCTTGCTTGACTGGTTTTAAGCCTAGCATGACTTCCTGTTGCAGGATTTTGGAGACAGAGTCTGAGCTTCCTTTTAGATTGTGTGCAGCCTGCAGAAATTGAATTATCTAGGGACAAGTACAGGTCTCCTAGCAGTCTCTCTAGGGCTGCTGCTTTGGGTTCCCACTGCAGTCTGGTTTCTTTTCAGGTCCTGACAATGTCAGGGAGGCTCGTCAATATCAGCTCTGGATCAGTCACAAACTCAAAACCGCCTTGAACTGCTCATCTTCTCATCACGGACTCTACCACGTACACTACTGTGCCAAATGAGGTCCTCTTCTTTGTTGCTAGCAAGTTCTCACTTCATCGGGTGAAATGCTGCTTAAATATTTCCATTCCAGAGGGACTCTATACACTCAGTACTGTGTCATTCAACTCTTTCATTCTTCCAGGTGTGTATAAACCCAAGCTATTCTTTTCATCAGCTCTTGTTAAGGTCTGATGTTTGAGAACTGCACAGGGCAGAAGGTGCTTGGAAACATGCCTTCAGTGCCCAGTGAGGAGGTTGCAGGGCACCCCAGTACCAGAAAATGTGTTCCTTCCTGCAAGGTCCCCTTCCTCAGTCCAGACCTCTAGTAGATAAGCCGCTTGCTTGTGGACTCACGCTTCCCTGCTGGCCTCTGTATGTGCATGGGTTCAGCTGCTACTTTCTGGCAGGCATCTTTTTGTTCTGTGAATACGGTGGAATGGTTTGGGTTTTTTTTGAAAGTTCCAGAACTGTTCTTTTGTGTGCAATAAAGCCAAATGAGTAGTTCCGGTGGCAAATGACTGGAGAACACTTTTTTTAGTATAACCTGGTTCTGTGTGTATATTAAGTATATCTGCATGCACGTGTAAAAATAATGAAAATATTTTAATACTTGTCTGTATGGTATTTTTGGTGTGGTATTTTACACATGGATTAGGGTCACATGGACCACCTTTTCCATTTAGAAAATAAAATTTAATCACTGTCCGTATTTATTGATGGAAATTGTATGCTTGGAAGTAAAGTTCTTTTAAGGGTGCAGATAAATGGCCTGCAAAATGAAGTATATACAAATAGGCAAACTGCTGTGTATTAACCGAATGCATTTGACATGTTTAGTTGCAATCTTTGTTAGTTCATTTGTGTATGTTGTACTGATTAAACAGGCACCTTCATGTTTGGTTGCTGTTCCACGCACATGCAAGTGAACACACATGCACACAAACAGCTCAAGAATAATCTTTTTGTCATTTACTGTGCTGTTTTACTATGTTAATCAATGCCCTTTGTGTAGTTGATTCATCTGTAGATTTTTAGCAGTGACATTTTGTGTTTGGCAAAATGAGGTGCATTGTTTTGAAGAGCCAGCTGTCCTCTGTGGCTGTGACCATCCTGCGGCTGGGTGCTGCAGGATGCAGCTGGGCATCACCACAGCAGCCAGGCCAGGGAGCAGACAGCCCTCTGCCTGGGGGCTAGGTTGTTTTGCTGATCAATGAGTATCTTCCAGCAGCTCAAACTCCCCCATCGCAGACCCTTATCTCTAGAGTGTATTTATCTACCAAGTTCAGTAGTGGACTTTCTTTTTGCCTGTCCAGATACATCTAAGTTTTTTCAAGATCATCACTGTTTTGGAGAGGAAACTTGCAGAAAGACATCCAGCTCTAGAAGCAGTTGTTGAAAGCTACTGGGGACAAAATTAAAATGAGAGAGTCACCTGGTGTCTTCAATATTGTGTGATTTCAGGAACGTGAAAAGAGGAAGAGTCCTTAATTAAATACTTTCAGAAGTCTTAATGAAATCAGAGGTCTAATCCTGGACTTAAAGCATATTTTATCTAGATAAGGCATATTGGCCTTACATGAAGAGAATTAACTGAGTTGAAAATCAGCTCTGGCTTCACATTAAATGAAAGTCTCCAGAGATGGCAAGGATTTTGAATATCAACTCTTCAAAGTTATCACTAGCTTTTTGAAAGTGCAGTTGTATGATTAAAACATAGTTTGGATTATATTGCCCTCACCAAGGCAAGGTCCATGAGCAGGAGCTACATGTGTGTCAATACATGTCAATAGATGAAGCAGGTGTTTGTCTAAATTGCACATCATCCGCTTTGTGCAGACTATACATAGGAACGCGTGTGGCCGTCAGTGTGCATTTCTGTTTAGCTAATGTGCAGCCCCCACATGTTCTTTCCTCCTCCCTGAACAGCCTCCATGAATCTTATTTTTGTTCCTTGAATATTGGTAACAGTAAGTTATATGGGTAAAAACATAATTTCTTTGTTAATTTTTCTTTTTGTCCTCCTTTCTCAGGCCTTAATCTGCAATTTGCAAATTCTTCACCCTGTCCAGGTATGTCTTTACTTAACTGGAAGAGCACATTGGTGTAGCCTGTCCAACTATTTAGACAAGTCCTTCAGAGGGCAAAAGGCATAAAAGAGGAAAGGAAGCTTAACAAACTGGGGAAGAAAGTGCTTCTAGGAGTAGAAAAAAGGATGAGCTTATCAGGAGTGGGTATAGCATCATGCTTTGAGTTCTATTTTGTTTAAACAGACCAGACTTTAAGTTCATGTCCTCTGAACCAGTACTGTGCAGCACACTGGAAGTAATATGGTATTCATATATCACATGGATATCAGTACCAGGCAATATGGCACTCATGTTTGTGGATAAAAGTGGCTATTGTCATACATGGGTGGGATTAGTACATTCTGGCTTTTTGTTAGCTGAAGTAGTTCAGAACTTGGTTTGGAAGGATCCCATTTCTCCAGAGAGTGTGATTGGTGGAAGAGCACAGGAGATCACAGAGAAGCAGTGACACATTGTGCATCTTTCACGTTGATGTTCTACTGATTAGCTGTTGTTAAAACCTAACCAAAATTTTAAAAGCTGCTGAAGTCAGGAGCAGTGTTGGTGTGTGTGCATGCAGCACCCTTGCCCCCTGCCTTCAGCTCTTCTCTTAGAGGCTATTCCTTTGATGCACTGTGTTTTTCCATTCCTGCCCCCATCTTGTAAGCAGTGTCTGAAGGGATAGGCTGTATCTGTGGAAATGCAGTTATCAGAAAGAGACACTCAGAGTTCATGTTGACAAAACTGCATTAAAAGAATATGTAACACCTAACTGCCCTGCTACGGTGTGACAGAGGGACAGAAAGTTTCATGAAGTTTGCAGTTTGCTTGGTTTCATGGTGGAAGAAGATGTGCTCCAGGGCTGACCTTCCCCTGGGCACCTGAGGGCACAAAGGTGTATGGGATCTCTTGTCTGGGCAAGAAGGGAGCAGAGGTTAGAAGTAAACATCAGATGAAGTTTTATTTTTGTAAATGAAGTGGAGAGGAGTAACCAAAAAGCTGGGAGGAGCTGATGTTAAAACACAGGCTTCTAAAAAGCAGTTGTTAATCAGAGCTAATCTGTTTGAGGAAGTAAAATGATGAAAAGACTCTTGGCTTGCAGATGGAAAATGTCTGTTACCACAGATGAAACTCTCTTTTAATTCAGCAATTCACCCTCTTTCGCCTCCTCTGCTCACCCCCAACAAAACCCATGGATCCAAATTTCCATCAAAGGAGTAGAAAGTTGCAGCTCAACCTTGCTTCTTCTGAGGCTTTGAAATAGGGAGTGAGTGTTCAGGATGCCATAATGCACAACCACATCAAAAAGCCATGATGATATGAACAGATCCTTTCTGTCTAGGTGTAAGTTTGTGTAACTTGAACCTTAAAGAGGAATGATGATATTGCTCCCCCACAAATGCATTGTTGTGCTAAGGAGGTGAGGTGGTTTTTAGCCAATCATTAATACTAACTTCTTCAAAATATTGCTGGAATGAAGCAAACAGGTTTGTTGGTTGGGGTTTTTGTTTTGGTTTGGTTTTGGTTGTGTTAGTTTTTTTCAGAAGTCACAAGTTCATGTGGAATAAAAGGTGTCTGTATCTTGGTAAAAGGTTACTGCTTCTGGAACTAAATATCAATACAATTTTACATGTACCCAGTACTTGTGATTACTGAGAAGTAACTATTGCTATCCCTACCTCTCAAAACTAAAATTACTCTATAGGAATCTAAACAGACTTGGTGGTGCAAAAGGTTTACTGGGACACACTTGTCAATTTAGCAGAATCACAGGGGTGATTACTTGTGTTGCAATGAGAAACAGGCTCTGTAAGTGGATTAAGAATATAATTTTAGCTCTGATTCTTGAGATATAATGCTCGTGCATTCCTTCAAGTCTCCTCTTAGATCTCTTTACCAACATATGTTGGTGGCAATTTGTAGGCTGAAACACATAAATTAGACATAGAAAATTCCTGCAATCACCACAGGTTCTGGGATAGCAAAACCAAAGCCAGTGGTTTCCAGTTAACCTACCTGAATTGTAGAAGACTCAGAGTTGCCTTCAAAGTGTCTGAGACTGAGACATCTCAGTGAGCAAAGTGTAATGTATTATTCTATTATTATTGTTCTATTATTATTACTCCATTATTAAATGCCATTAGGTATGAGGTTACCAAGGGGTTTTTGGAGGTTTTACCTGCAATGTTTCTCAGTATACTCTTGCTTCCAACATCTCTTTTCCCCATCAGTAACCTGGGACTTCTGTCTCACCAGTAGTTGCAAGGGTCCATGTTTCCCTTGTGTGTTATCTTTGATGTTATCAGCTGACAAACAGGGCATGATTTAGGCTCTTTATTGTGACTAGTATTACCCTTCCAACTGAAAACATAGGAGAGATTTAGCAAACCATCATAAGTGACACCTTCCTTCAGTTTTGTTCATTCTCTGTGACAGACTCAAACCAGGTGAATAAGCTGTAACATGATTTGGCATTTTGCTGGAAGAGCTGAGTATGCCCTTTTTTTTTTTTATTGTAGTCTGGATTTTCTGCTGTTTAAAAATATGTGATATAAAGGCAGGGATGTTAGAGGATATTTTGCAAATACTTATAAATGAGAACATCGATCTTGAGAGTGTCCACTCCCAAACAATCCTCTAAATAAAGAAAACAAAAAGCTCAGATAAACCTTGATGCAGCTCAACAAATCCCAGTTTGTTCATAGCTCTTTCACAAACAATGAGATGTTTTGTCTTTGTCCTAAAATGTGAAGGTCAAGATGCTGAGTCTTTAGGATGTCGACAGAAAAATGTGTGGCTGCACAGTATTCAATTACAATGAAGTGCACTGTGGAGTGTCAACAACATATTTCTTGTATTTTGGTAAGCAATATGTAGTAAATCAGATTTTGCTTAAGATCTGATGAGGTCCACTCTGCACCATGTGTGATGGAACTGAATTATTCAGGCAAAATTGTAGAAGTTCTCTGAAGTTTCTGAGCTTGAATCTGAGCCTCCTTACCAAGCAGGTTTTAATCCATCACAGCCTTTAGTTACTGAGTTACCAGCAAGTTCCATTCATGACATATAGGAGCTTATGCTGGTTCTGTGGTATATTGGCCTCATTTGGAGATGACTGCAAAATCTGCGTAGATTTTAATGGCAACAGGAGGTGCTGTTCAAGGAGATTATGCAAGCCCTGCCATTTGTGTTGGTCCACATCCTTCGTACTTCTCCAACATCCACAATCACCATCATAAAAATTATACAGAATACAGCTTTGCCCAGTCCTTTCAGAAATGATTTATATATTGTCTGTGAAATTATTTAATTCTTTTTTTTTTTTCATCTGCTAGGTAGTATTGACATCCACACTCTTCTGTGGCAGCAAATCCCAGAAGTTCACTACCTTCTATGTACATAATTGTTTTCTTTTAACTTTTTAAGGCTGGTTTCCAGCCAGTTTCATTGAATGTCCTCTAGTTCCTGCAATGTGGGACCTGGTGAACAAGAGGTTGGCACTCAGCATGGCCACCAGCTCTAATATTACATAATTATATTGATGCTGTGTTGTACGATATCCCTCAGCTTTGTCCCTTTCAAGTTAAAGAATCACAGCCTCTTACAATCTCTTTTTGGGCAACTGCATTGTCCCCTTAATCATTTTAGTTACCCTTCTCTGTACTTCAAATTCACTGTGTTTTTCTTGGGATGCAGAGACCCAAACTACACACCATTTTGAAGAAGTAGACAATCAACTTCTTATTTGGTGGCAAAGTGTTCCTTTCTGTCTTGTTCTCATTGCCCAACACATGTTGGTGTTTTCTTTTTGTCTGCTCCTATACACTGAGTCAGAAATTTCCAAGAGTGGTCAATGATCACTCCAAGATCTCTTTTCAGAGTTGTAACTGCCTCTTCTAAGCTTCACATGGTGCAGGCACAGGTAGGCTGTTTTTCCACAGGCGTATTTCCTTGCTTACATTGACACCGAAGCTCACCGGCCGCCTTTCTGTCTGCTCAGCTCTGTTCAGCCCTTTCTGAAATTCTTTGCCATTGACATACCAAAAAAAGAGCTCAGCATCATGCAGAAACATGGATATTTCAATGTTCACTCCCATCTCTAATTGTTGGCTAGAAACAGTCCCAGCACCAGTGCCTGGGAGACCTCTCTGCTGACTCTTCTGTCTTCAGAACTGATTGTTAAGGCCTGCTGTTTCCTTCCCATCTCTTCATCTATTTTTAGGCCAGATCCTCTTTTTCTAATGGTGAGTGAGCTCTGTTCCTTCAGTAACCTTTGCAGACCATTACGTTTGGAAATCTGTGCTGGTTGCCTTCCCCAGATACTCCCTGCAGAGAGGAAGAGGGGGGGACATGTCCCTTCCCCCAGGGGAGCCTGGCTGCAGTGGCCAGCACTGTGATCTGCAAGGAGCCCAGGGGCTCCCTCCTGGAAAAGGTCTGTGCAGCCCGTTTGAGCATCAGAACAGCAATGCTGTGTCTTGCTCTGCTGAGCTGAAGTGCCATCAACGCAGCCGGCTGGTGTTCAAAACAGCACCAGCAGACCAACCTCTTGTACGAAACACACAGCGGTAAACTTGCCTTGACTTGATTCATCGGAGTTTGTAAACAGGAGGAACTCTGCCAATGAAGTATGTAGATAAAGGAATTGCAAAATGTTAGTACTGGATGCTGAGAAACTTGCCACATATGTTTGTGCATCAGCTGCACTTGAGCAACAAGCGGCCTGTAAAGTACCCCAGCCCTGGGGGATGGCTGGGTACTGCCCTGGATTTGGCACAGAAATGAAGCATAAGTAACTCTGGCCAGTAGACAGGGCAGCTGGGATCCAAAGCCAAGATGTGTAAGAGGTTCCAGGCCACATCTGGCCTGCCAGCCATAAGATTAACTGGCTTCATAATGTACCTTTAGGAAATTAATATTTTTTTTTTAATAGCTGACCTAAATGCACTTGCAATAAATCTGCAAATCTACCTGCTTCTTCAGCTTGGCCTGCTAGGCTGTAGGAAAGGTTGCACCATTAATTTCAGAGCTAGCTGTGAACTAAGAAGGTCAGTTACCCATTTGGTCTCATGTGACTGCAGGGACCACCCTGACACAGTAGCCAGCTTTGTTACTCTCCTTGGTACCTATCCAGTAGCACAGCTGACAAGTCTGGCTTGCGTGTCTTGACATCGCACACAGTCTGCTGTATGATACCGTGTATATTGTGTATTCAGAGAGCAGATTGTAATTGTGATCTGAGTGATAAATCACACAAAAGCTAACTATGCAAATATGTTAGAAAATGTATACTGTTAAAAGAAAAAATATTTGGTTTATATTGTGATTTGAGAGATGTATGTGCTGTCTCTTAGCAGACGTGATATGTAAAGAAGAGCTAAGCTTTTGCTTGCAGTTGCTGTAATACTGAGAATCAGAAACTTGGCTGTGACTAGAACATACAGACACCAAACTGAGATTTTAATTGTCAAAACTTGAAATCGGTATCATTGCACATGAAAAGGTTGTTTCTTTAAAGGAGAGTTGAAATCCTTTATTGTAAACTCCCTTTATAGATGAAGCTTTAGAGGGCATCCTGGGAGCCACAGTGCAGTGAGTCTGACTCCCAGCAGCAGTAAGATGGTGGAGCTGATAGCAATAAGAGCATTGGGCAAGTAGAGAGAAACACAGCCTCTGAGGAAGCAGTCAGCATGCCATTTTTAAAGGGAAACCCTACCTGAGTAGGGTTTCCTGGGTCCCATGGGGCTGTCACTAAGTATGTGGATAAGGAGGACCCAGAAGATGGGATGTATGTGGATTTCCAGACAGTATTAGGCAAAGGTCCACACCAGAGGTTGCTAAAGAAACTAAGTTTCTGTGGGACTGGAAAAAAGTTTTTCTTTTTTTTTTTTTTTTTTTAATTAACAGAAAGCTGGTTAGAGGATGAGATGCTCTGATACATACTCCATTCAAATTTCAGATGCTTTGAAAATGGAACAGCATCTGGTCCAAGCCCACGATGAAAATTCACATTTTAGCTTCTCTGTGAGACAAAATACTTAATGAACATTGTGTGAAACAGTCTTCTCGGTGAGCAACCACTGTGTTCAATGTCATCAATAATGAGGCTGTTGCCTGTTCCAGGGCTAAAAAGGGCACGTAGAGTTAG
>NW_010102114.1:13244-14914 GCF_000699245.1 Pterocles gutturalis
ATGGATGTGCAGAAGCCAAGTGCATAAAAAATAACGGGTTTAGGTTGTCAGCCCCCTCACAACTGATGCTCATCAGGCCACCCAGCTCAGCCCATCTGTGAAACAGAGGGATGAGACACTTGCAACTGAGATAGCAGTTAAAAAGAAGATGTAAGAAGAACACTGTAATTTCCTTTCTTTTATTCCTTTTTCCTCTATATCTTTGAAAAAACCTGCCTGACCATTATTCAGACTCTCATTTCTGCAAATAACATTAATAAAAATATTTTTGAGGTAGGAAAAGGTATGTGAAACTTCAGCCCTGAGAGAAGATGGGCAAACAGAAATTACTTTTTGCGTTGGAAATGTTTGTCTGGCCCTAATGGTATTCACTGGTCCCATGAAGCAAAGCAGGGAGAAACAGCAAAACTGAGCAAATCCAATGCCAGGTTTGCCTATAGGTTTGTGGGTTTTTTTCCCCCCTTTACTCAAATTGAATTTGATCGATTTTCTTTTATTTGCTCTAGAATAACAATGATCCTCCACTCCCCCAGCAGTAAATATTGCAGCCTGTGAACATCAGGCTTCAGCAAGCAAACTTTCAGAAATCCCTTTGCAGGGTAAATGTCAGACTGTTGTTCAACTAATTATTTTTAAAAGTGAATTCAAATGCAGCGGTGACCTTTAGCTGTGCTGGACGCACACTGCTTTTCATGCTTTCATTTGGTGTTTCATGTGGTGGCCTAATACAGGGGGGCTGGTGTTGTAAATAGCAGCAGAAGAGATGCCTGCAATGCTGGGGGGCAAGAGGTACTTCCTTTGCTGTGCTGCTTTAGGGGGCAGGGAAGGGAGGTCAGTGAGAGCTCCAGAATTAGGAGGGAGCAGTCTGCTCCCCAGGCTCATACCTCACCACCTGAGATCTGCTGGGGCCACCTTGGCCTTTGTCAGAGTCACCTGGGCTTGGGGAGGGGGTGAAATAGCTGATCCCACCTAGCATCTTGCCCCCTTTCTCACTGCTGACATCCTCTGTCACCAGCAAATGAGACACAGCTGGGACTCATGCTGAAAGGAGACAAAAAACTGATGTGGTTTGGAGTCCTATAAATGAGACTGTGCTGTCTTGACCTTTCCATCTGGCATATTTTGTTGTCTCACCTGGTGTTGCTTCAACATTCAAATGAGAAAATAACAATTCCTCTTCACAGGTGGGCTGAGAATGGCTTTGTTGACACAAGGCTGGCACGTGCATCTGGAGGGAGCAAGCAGCCAGCTGAGGAATGCTGCAGTTTCGTGAGGCTTCTCACAAAGGTGCAGGTTTGCGGGTCCTGTGAAAATGCACTCAGCACCAACAAGAACATTCACTTGAAAAAATGTGATGGACTGAAATTCATGTAAAACACCAGTGATGGAGTCTGAAGTAGTTGCAGAGACATTTAAGGATCTTGCTTGCTCTGCAAGAAAAGAAATAATCATCCCCGCTGTGCACCACAGTTGCTCTCAGGAACTCAGAAATTTAAAGAAAATCATACCTCATTGGAAAGAGCAGAACAATTTATTTTTTTAACTCCTAAAGCTACTTAATCAGGTGATAACATTAAAAACATTTTGATATTCTCTGAGAGATGTGTGGCAGACCACCAAACAGCAAGAGAAACTGAAGAAATCAAGGCAGGAAGCTGGAGTGGCCGAGT
>NW_010102114.1:14950-34268 GCF_000699245.1 Pterocles gutturalis
CTACTGCTGCATGCTGGATGGAGAACCAGCAGCTTTGTATTACTTAAGTCTATTTGAGTTCCACCCCATCAAACCCTTACTTGATTGTATGAACTTCCCAGCTGCTACCAGCTTCATGTTTTGGTTTTCTTTTGCCACCAGACAGAGGTTTTTTGTGTAGGTTCAGCAAATAGTGTTTAATGTTATCAAAACACTTAGCTTCTGTTTTCTGGAGGATTGTTATGTTTTCTAAGAAAAGCTCAAATGTGAGGTTTGATATCAAATAATTTCTCTTTGTATTCCCCACTTTCCTTTCCATTATTCTCATGCTCTATATTGTTTATATTATAGAAACAGATCCTAGTAGTTACCGTGCAAGCAAAAAACACAGATAGCACATTCAAATGCATATATGCCATTTGATCTTCATTTAGCCCTAGTGCTCAGCTGTTGCTTGCTTGTGGCATGTGTATCCTGATATTCCTTAATCCACTTTAAAAACCCACACCAAAATAGTGTAAATATTCAAAACTGTAATTAGTCTATTTCTTGCTACTTGCACTAAAGAGAAAAAGGAAAAACCAAATACACATGCTTTATCTGAAAAAAAACAGATTCTTTCTTCCTTCTCTTTCCATGCTCGTGAAAAAAGCAAAACTTACAGCAAAACAGTTGGCAAAAGGTCTTCCGGTTGCTGATCAGCTATGCATTGCATTATGCATATGTATGTCCCAGATACAGTAACTCTATTTGTGATTTTGAAGGATCTTCAGTATAGGATCCTTCAGTATTCACTTGTACCTTATTCCCTTTTAAGATTGGGGTAACTTGATGCAGATTCAGGCTTGCTATTATGCTTAGTGATACACTACAAAGGCAATGTTTTAATTTATATTAGGCTTGTGCCCAAATTTGTGTGGGATGGCTCAGGACTTGAGTCTGCCCTCCCCTGGAGTAAGAGGAAACCTGTACATATTAGCAGCATGACTGTAATGTTGGCTCCCAAGTTAGGTTCTCTTCACAATAATAACTGCTGTTTTTTTTAGCGGATGACCTTAATGGAGGGAAGCTGAGGGGTGCATGGGAGCTAAGGACCTCAAAGCAGATGTTTGTGAGAAAACTTCAAGCTTGCTTGCACGGTCATTGCCATCTTGCTGCGCCTGATGACAGCATCCACTCTTCCATTGCTTTTGTGGTTGTGCAACATCATCAAAGGGTCAAAGCAACTGTTTTAACAGCTATTAAGGATGATGGTGGAGAAGGTTTGTGACCAGTACTTCCTCTGAATATTATTTAATTGAAGAGCAGGGAAGATCCTTGCAATAAGAGATACTTAATATGCAAAGCATCAGTGCCAGGTTACATTTCCTGTCATTAGCCTTCCTGGAAGCACTTTCAGTGACTAATGTGGCACTTTTATACAGAATGTGGTCATGCAGTTTGTGCCCCCGGGGAAGAAGCACCTGCTTTCTAAAGTGATGCTGCAGCAGCTGCTGCCAGCACTATGAAGCAGGGTCAAGGCAGCAAGGCTGGAGGAATGCAGGGCCCATCTCCCCAGCGGTCTGGCAGGAGTGGAAACAGCCCCTTCATAAGCAGTAACAAGCCAAATGGCCTATGGAAAATGCTTGGTTTATGTCCATGTTTGTGGAAACAGGGACCATTTCCTAGAAGTTTATCCTAACAGGGAGCCAAAATGTGTCTCAGGCTCAAAGGCAAGCTCTGTCTCCCCCCTTCTTCCTGCAGGTGCCTTCCTCTGGGTATCTGGCTGCTGAAGCATGCTAGCAAGAAGAAACAAGCTCCTATTGTCTGCCACATTTAACCTACAGATTAGTACAGTATTTTGGTTTTCTGTGGTCTCAATGTGACATTCAGAGGCTATGTTGCCCTCAGGAGACTATGCTGAGGTGGAGGCAGACTCTGAGTTAATGCCCCAATGCACCTTTTCCTGGTGTTCTGGTACGGCAGAACCTCAAACACATAGTGTGGTGTAATCCTTAGCTTAAATTTTCTCCTGAACTGGATTGCTCCTCAGTCTGCCTTCAGAAACATTGTTAAGGTCATTCATTTAAATGCAAAAAGACATTTCTCCCTTTTTCCCTTTCTGAAGTTAACAGAAAAGCATGGCTCCACTGTTGATACATAGGCTTGAAAGGCAAAGGTCTTGTGTCTGGGTTACTCCTTTTGAGTGCTGTAGGTGCAGTGCTGGAGTGCTGATGGTTGTTCGTTGAAGTCTTTCAGTCAGTGCCAGCAAAAGCACTTCTCTTTAGGTCAAAGAACATTAAAATTAAAATTCAGTTTCATTAGCTGGTCACTGGTGTTGTGCTTATGCATAAAGATTAAATACTCATGTGAATATGGAAAAAACAAAAGACAACTCTGGAGAGAATAAAGCTAATTGTAGAGCAAAGACTCAATGTCTACAGTGCCTTGCTTGCCCTGTGATACTTTTCTGAAAACCATCCTCAGCAAAGAGGATCTGAAAATGCCAGCTCAGTCTGGAAGCAGGGAGTGATACTGGTCTAGGTTAACCACGCAGACTTGGAGAAGAAAGGCAAGAGGCCAGACATGACATCATGACAAACTGAATGTAATAAGGGTTTCCAGTGGTATTAATATTATATGATAATGTCCAAGCGTAGCTGGTAATTAGGACAGTGGCTGAGGCCAGTCATTAGTAATGTTGATCTATTAACTTGAAAACCAGAAAAAGTATTGCAGATGTTTCTCAGTCACTTTCATTTTGGCTGTAATGGACACAATAGCTCTTCTCCTCCATCACAGGTAAAAAGTTCACCCCCTTACATAACATGCTTGGATTGTTTGAGTTGCTACAGGATGTTCTTATTTTTTCACTTGTGTTTGGCCTAGGGCTGTAAATCACAAATACCAGCCTGTATAATTCTGACTTTTATGACGTTAATGTATTTTAAGAGCAGGAAATCTATAGGCTCTTGGCTCAGTGCAGCAGAAGCAAAGCACAGTGAGGACTCTAGCCAGGAACATTCTCAGAAATATGCCTCTTGCTGCAAAGGTGACCTCAGGATAAGGTTTGCTCAGCTTTTGAGCTGGGGAAGGAAGGACATCTCAGCTCAGTTGTGAGCTGGGACATGGATTTGGGTGAGGGAATTTGTTCCCTGAGTGTAGTGAGGGAGGCAAGGGTGAAAAAAGCTGGTGCTAACCTCAGTGCTGAGACCAGTTTGCGGATGCAGGATCCTGTTTGTGCAGGACCATTGCAGTGTTCATCATTGTGTAGCAACAATGGCTTAGCCAAGATGGCAGCTGAGGGCTCCTAACTCCCAGCCTGGTGCCTTTCCTGCTGGGCCCAGGTGGCAGCACGAACTCCACCCGCAACCTCTTCAGGAAAAAAATAAATCACCCAAGTGTAAGGTAGCCTAGCTTAGCTCACTGAGCCCCAGTGAACTCCTGACCTGCGCTCTGCTTCTCAGCAAATATCTGTACCAACAAGCAGTTCACATGGCTGCACAAAGAAGGGGGAAAGCATGAGCCTTCGTGCTGCTGCAGGGACGGGCTGGGAAACAGGCTTGAATCTGAAGGTACAAATAACAGCAACTTAGCTGAAAATTGTCTCTGTTCTGCGTGCTCTGCACTACAACTCCAGTTTCTGCGTTTGTTAACATATGTGTTACTGCTTTTTGGATGTCAGCAGGGATCAGGGGGACTTGACTGCAGTCAGTTGTCAAAGGTCTGCAGAGGTGAGGCTGTGAGGGACAACACCCTGGGAGGCTCTTTCCCAGTGTTCTTTTTTAACAAGATATGGTGGGGGGACTATGTGCAGAGGTAATATCCATCCTTGCTTCCTCAGTCTCTTTCTAGGTGTTAAGCTATCTTAAATAAACCTCAGATGCTCCGGGAAGCTCCCCTCCAGCCCCGCTGAGCACCCATGGTGTCATGGCATGCAAAATTGGTCTTCACGTGCAGTGTAAAAATCCTTCAGACTTGTGGCTGGCTACCACAAAAATGTGTGTTTGGTGGGTATAACTGCTAGTGAACTCATTAATGATCACAAGCTTCTCCATAAGCATGTCATTTTTCACTCTGTTTTTTCATAGCTTATGTCTTCAGGCTATTTTAATTTGAAGGGAAGGAGGCAAGAGAAACCAGATTGAGAAGGACTTGGTCTGCAGAGCCAGGACTGCGGCATCCATTAAGGATGCCTTAGGCTAACAAACTCTATGTTGCTCTGCTTGGGAAAAAAAAAAAGAACAAACTTCCCTGTGTGAATAGTCTAACCTGAGAGTACCATCAGTAGTGTTCAATAGGCTGTGTTATGTCTACAAAATTGCCGGTGAATACAAATATTTGCAGGAGAGATGTTCAACGAGCATCCATCTTTTCAAAGGCAAAAAAAAAAAAAAAAAAGGATTTTTTTTTTATTGCTTCTGAATATCCTAACCCAAATTCACTTCTCTCCCTCAACTGTGAAATTGTGCTGGGTGGTCTTGAACATAACAGAGTCATGTTATTGCTCTTGATCATTCTTGTTTGTAAGTACCCTGCCTGATGAGGACTGCCTCAGGTAAGTAGTGCTGAACTGCTGGGGCAATTAGATCACTAGGCTATGTTTTAGCCGTTCTTTTACCTATTGTATGCTGGGAGAATTAGGCTAAACCAGATCATAATACGAATGTTGCAAAATGGAAGTTGAGATAAGAGAGACCTGCTTTGGTAAAAGCATAAGTGGAGAGGGAGGGATATAAGAAAGAGAGGGAGATTTGAACTACATCTCCAAGTTCAGCCTCTAAAGAGGAGAGGCAGTGGAAGCTAATGCAGTGAAATGAGCAGTAACAAAGCCACATTGGGAATTATTCAGCTGTTCACAGGAACTTTAGAAGAACTGTAATTGGGAAATGATGTGAATATCAAACAAAATGTCACTTGACTGGAAGCCTTGCAAAGAGGAAGAAATAAAAGAAAATTAGGAAAGAACTGCCTTACATGTCACCCTCTTAGACACACTCTGAAAGAGTTCCCCACTCTGCGCTTAGACCCTTTGGTACGCTATTGTGTGTTTCTGTGTGGGGTGGTTCTCCTTGAAAGAAATTAAATTGATGGGAAATCTGGCTTGTTACATTAAATAACATCACATGATTTTCTGTCAGGGAGGAAAAAAAAGGAAGAAATACTCTGCCGAGTTCCAAGAAAATAACTGCTGAGGAAATGAGTGCAGCAGCTCGGGTCCCATCCCTGGAAAGTAACAGCCATGCCAGCCTGAGGAAACACATTCTGTATCCTGGCAGGGCTCGTAGGTAGGCTTCAATTTCTTCTGCATGCTGCTTGCTGGTGACCTGTGGACTTCATTGTCCATGTTGCTGATCTTTCCAGCTGTCTGCAATGATTTTCCAGTTCAAATGTTGTTTTTTATTTTTTTTCTAAAATTTGAAATGTATTTTAAAATATCAGGATTGTTGACCACCATTTCTGTACTTGTTTACTAATATCTACTTTTTCCCCCTCCAAATTCCCTGTCTGACATTCTTCTTTGGAAATAAGTCATCCTGAAAGCAGCTCATCATTCTCTACTCCCTCACCGCTACCCTTCACAGCCAGAGAGCACCACTGGATCAGGTCCTCTGGGCCCCTTGCCATTCTGCTCAGCACTCACAGGAGCATTGTCCTTCAGACTACCTGCAGGTTCCTCATCTCTTTAACTTAGTGTAAACCTTCATCTAGGAACACCAAGAAATCACCCGCTGCATGTAGGAATATAAGGACCACAGGGGCCATTGAGTCCACTGTACATTTGCGTAGGGGAGGAGGACTGGGACCAGATTTGCTTTGCGGTTGACCTGAGTGAAAAATCCTCCTTTCTTGTGAAGGGAGATGATGACTGCTTTCTGTCATGAAAAGTGCTCTGATTTCAGTTAGACAGAATTTCTCAGTAGCCTCACTCTGCTCCTTCTCATCTCAGATCTGCTACAAGCAGGAACTTAAAAAGCAGGGTAATATGTGTTTTGCTTGGCTTAGTTGCTGGGGTTATGTTGGGGAAAAGGTGTCTCAAGACACTGCAGTAAAACAGTGAGTGGTCAGAAATAGTTTTTTAATAGATATATAGTACAACCTCATATATATAAAACAATACATAAAAAGATCTATATGCTAGTAATATATATAATATTTTAGTAACAATCTAAACATTGTTATGCACCTGTCATGATGTTTAGGTGATTTTATAGGGAACTCTTCAGGCAAACATTTTTAAAGACCTGGTGAAACAGATGTGCCAATTTTTATCCATTAACTGTAGTGACTTTGATAACAATTTCCCAGCTTGTTTCTTAAAACAATGCTTCATGTACAGTAAGTGTAAGAAAAATCCTGCTCTGAAGCATGGCATCTAAACACTGAAACACTAAGTCCTCTTGTGTTCTTCCCTCACCTCAATGTCTTTGCTACAGAGCTGGGAGACAGAGATACTTGCCAGATTTAAAAGAGGAAAAAAAAAAAAATCCACTCTATTGCTGCAAATTGCAGAGACTGAGGCCCTATGGTAAAGTTTTAAGATTTTTGGCTACGATCTCCTAATGATCCTGTGTGTTTGGCCTTTTCTAAATTATTTTTTGGTTTGGTTTTGTGTTTTTTAATTTTGTTTGGTGCTCTTTCTAGTCAGCGGACCATCATCTCTAAAGGCATCCCCTCATCAGGCTGTGTCAGGGCACAGTTGCCATAAAACACACGTGCAAGCATAGGACCACAGGTTGATGAAGCTCAGTTCTCAGCTGCTGGTGTTAGCTTATGTAGCAGTCGTTGTATTGCTATAATTTTGAAACAAGTGTGGTAGAGCGCTTTACTTGGTTGAGCCCAGGCTGTAATTCAGCTGCTGTGTCAGAGGGGGGCTGGGCAGGGGTCCCTGCACCCCTCGAACATGGAGGGAGGGTGGAGAGGTTATGGGAGGTGATTTGGGCCATCGTCACTGTGGGCATTTTGATCCCAAAGACAGCCCAGTCAAAGGGTACTGAAGAATAAATTCAGGTGTAAAAAGGCCCAGAAACGTAATTTACTCTGGGAAGCTGGTACTGCAGAAAAAAATGCAGGTCAGCATTAACAACCAGCTACATGCATCTTCTTAGCAGAAGGGTTTGACATCTCTGTGTTTCTCCCAGCCCCCTCTCCCATTCAGAAGGAAACATGAAGCAATTCAGATTATTTGTGACCTGTTCTTATTCCTGCTACAGAGAATAAGTGTCACTTTTGAGTCTGAGAGGGAGCAGGTTTTATATCTCCTCCATATCTGAGCAGGTCTCGTTATCTCCTCCAGCTGTACAACTCTCTGTGGTTTTTCTCCCCTGGCTTAAGGAGCTCACAGAGGCAGATCCTGGCTGTATTTGTGCTTTTATCTTTGGTCTCAGTTATTAATGGTTCTAATAGTTAACGTTCGTTTGGATGAGAACTTATTAATCAAAGGCTGCCTCCTCTAGTAAATGTCTAATTGTATGTTAAAGTTCATCTTCCTAGAGCAGAGCTTTGTCTATGAACAGTTAACTAGAGTTTTCCCTGGGCTCTCTAGCATGTTGCTAAGCACTGCTACTTTCCCTCTCAGGGATTACTGCTGTCTTGGCTGATTTGAGATGCAAGGGGTAAAATCAAACTAAAATATCTACTCCGTGTTTAAGTTAAATAATGGTGCTGCTGCGCTTCTGAATCTGGTAGCATTCCCTGAAATAATTTCCTGGAAAAGGGCTTGGCAGACTTTACTTTCCAACTCACACAAAACTGAACTCTTCTTGCTGCTTCAGAGTGACTGAATGGAGGAGTTTGCACGCTGTGGTGTGCTTTACATTTCCAATTTTTTCTCTCAATTTTTTTCACTAAAACATTATAGAACATTATGAATTTACTTGAAAAACACTGTGGGGTATTTTTTCCCTGTTACTCTATACAAAGTTATACGATCAAATCATACCCTTCAGTGGGATTCAGCTGGCAGCATGGCAACACAATTGAGGGCTTGGCAGACGATAGCAAGTAACCCTTGATGTCACTGTAATGTTAGGTAAAGCTTGCATTAGGATAAAGTAGTTTTCAGCTAGGTTTAACTTTAAGTGAAAAAAAGTTGATGCATGACCAAACTGTTCCTGATGGCTTTGTTCTTCTAGCATTGTATCTGCTGGGGGCAGAAACTTGTTGGTGTTAAGTGCTACTGGGATGGCTCCCTCTAGCAATACATAAAGTGCTATTACAAACCAAAGAGCAGAGTTCATACTCATGTATTGAAGCTTTGCACAGCCCTGGTAATTAATTCAGCTACTTCATGTTCTTGTTGAAACACCCAGTGTGGTGGTGGTGGGGGAGAGGTGCCTTCTGCCCAGCCCAGAGCAGTGGGTTTCACCAGCGGAGGAAGGTGGGAAGCCCATTTTGGGGAGAGCAGGAGCAGTGGTCTGGGCTTGGGGGGGCAATGGGAAGCAGTGAGGTGCCGATGGTGGGTGCAGCGGGCTGTTGTTTGGCATCTGGACAGCTTCACTCAGCAGGTGTCTTGGAGAAGAAAACCTGCAAACAGTGTGGAGGGGGGATCTTTTTGCAGTTCATGCACCATCTTCTGCAGTGGGACCCTGGGAAGGAAAGAAATGGGCCTCTAGTTGCGTTATGTTGTCTCTTCCTGCCCTCTGCTCTCTCTGGTAATCTGAAAACCTGCCTCTTTCCAGTACCTGTGCAGTCAGACGCCGCTCTGCGTTACACCAAGAACCTCGCTGTAGGAGACAAAGACACGCCTATGGACATCGATAGAAAGACACTGAAAATAGCTGGAAGTGTCCCAGGACAAACAGGTGAAATTAACTTGCAGACACAGGGAGAATATAAAAAGAGGATTGCCTGAATTTATCCGAGTTATGGAAAGAGTCATTGTTCCCAAACAAAGAGGTAACCGGAGGAAGCTGCAGCCAAAAAGGAGGAGCAAATCAAACGGTCTCTCACTTTATTTATGTGCAACAAAATGTGCCAGGGGCTTTGCAAGCAAATAAAAGGTAGGGCCCTGATACGAATAGCTAACAGTTTAAGTCTAGAGCAAACAGCATGTGTTTGCAGGCAATAGTGTGCAGGTTAGGGAAAGGGGAGAGGAGATTAAAGAGGAGATAATCTGCATTCCCCAAGGGGTAGGCACACAGACTAGCCAGACTGGATAGTTCAGCTATGGCAATAAATCTGCCTGCTGGCTCTCTGGGTTAACACGTGCATTTTTGGGATGGCTACTGCCTTTGGCACAGGAGCAATCTGACCCTTGTGCACCCCTGCTTACAGGGTGCTCAGGAGGTGAGGCAGCTCTGTGTGCTTCTCTGAGCTTCTTGATGAGAAAATACTGTAGACTCTGTCCGTGCGGGATCCTGTCATGGTGGAGAAAATTTTGAGGTCTTACCCATGAGTCTCTGATCTAGAAATGCTTCCTACCCCCTTATTTTTGGAAGAATGTCTGCACTAACCCCAAGTTCCTGTTAAACCTATTTCATGTTGTTTATCAAGGAATTCAAAGCCATGGTGCTAAAGCTGCAAAATACGATTCACTTACAAACATGCCAGAAATGCTTCAGCCAAGATCTTTGCCTGGTTTGTACCCATATTTCCACTTATTTCCTTTTTACCTTGTGCTTTTAAAATTGTTTTTGTTTGCAATGTTCGATTTTGTAGCCGAGACCAATCTTCTCGTGGTTTTAGCTAGGGTTTCATGTGATCCATGAAGATGGGTCATCCAGGCGGATCGCAGACAGGACAATGTTGTCTGTGTTCAGCTGACCTGATGTAATGATGCGAGTGCTAACCTGTAATGCACATTCAATATTCTGCAGCAGAGAGATTTTTATGCTGGTGCAGTTAAATCAATACATTTGGTAAGTTAGGCTGGTACAAATATTTTTAATCGCAGTCCCCACAGTTAGCCTCACAGGTCCAATATCTAACCAGAACTACAAACTATTCAGAGGAGTTTTCTTTGCAGATAGGGTTATGTGTAATCAGTGTCTCAGTATGTGTGTGTGCACAAATACTCATTTAGTAATACTGACCCATGAACACATTCATTAACCTGACCGCCTGATGTTACTCCAGCCTCCTTCCCGTCTTCACAAGCAGGAAAAAGGAATGCATTAATTGATTACACTGCTTTAATTTATTTGCCTAGCTCTAATCTCTGTGCATGATAAGACTGCTGAGAACTGTCAAAGTGCATGCTTTGGAGAATTGAAAAGGCCATTTCCTCTCTATTTCCTACATTATGCGATAATGCAAGATATATGGTAGCATTCTCTTTCTCCCCTCAAAGCATCAGTTAATGGACATAGCTTTTAGTGTCACTGTTTTGTGCTAATATGTCCCATCATTTATGCACAGAGAAATTGAATAAATATTTAATACTGGTGGAATACGATTGAACTTTGAGTAAACAAACAATGAATTACCTACCTGCCCATCTTTTTGGAAAAGGCTGGCTCTGATTTAATAAAAACATACTGGCCCTGCTTGACATGTCATTTTGATGTTGAGGGTTTATTTAATTATGGTGTTTAAATTTCTGTCTCCTGTGAGTTATTACTGTATTCCCACTCACCCACTCCTTAGTCCAATATTGCCTCTCAATGACAGATTGCTCTCTGCTTGATGTGCCTGTTTCTCACTTGTGAGAGTAGGAAAATCTTTGCAGCAAAATGGTCCTTTGGCTGGTTTTGGAGGTGGTCTATGTTATCAAATACTACAGGACGTGTTCGTTAAGCAGCTGCTGGCTTTTGCTGGACACAGGATTTGCTTTTATTTCAGCAGCAGGAAAAGGAGACAGCACTGCTAGTGCTGCAGCCGTGCAGCTGCAGGCAAGGGTTGATCTCATAATTTGCTGGGCTTCTGTGTTGGAGTGTGGCATGGTGCCCTCTCCAGGGATGATGGCACTGCCAGGCAAACCCAAGGCTTATGCTAAGAGGATAAACCCCAGAGAAGGAGACAAGGTGCAAGAGAGAAAGAGAAATGTCAGCAAGAGAAGGAGAGGAAGAGATGGGAACGTACTGGGGCAGAGAGGTATAAGCAGCAGGTAGGGGAGGAGGAGTAATCCTCCACCACCTCAATACTCCCAACAGCACGGATTATCCCAAAGAGCCAACCTTGGCACCCACGTGGCTCCAGGCACCTGGAGACAAGCATGTGGGGGCAGCATTGTGCTGTGCCCTTTCTGGAGGGTGCAGTTTGACACATTTTGTTGTGCCAGCAAATGGGCGGTGTTTTGGTGTTGCTGGAGATCTTGCCCCTTCCATCCTGCCAGCACCACTTAAAGGCTCCAAACTGGCCGTGAGAGCACTGAGGTTGTGCCTTGGCTTATTCATACTCAAACCTTTTCCTGACTTGGCCACAGATGGGCATTGTCCCTCACCTCCCCTGAAGCTGCAGTCTTCCTAAAACAAGGTTGAAGGTGGACACTAAGGGGTCCTAACCTGGGTCTGTGCAGGGCTTGGTGCATGGTGGGGTCACAACACTGTTCCCCAACCTACTTTTCTGTCCACTTTTTGTAGATGCCTTCCATCGTTAACCCTGGTTTTTGCCCATGAGGATCTGAAATATAGATGATGGACCAGAGAGATGGTTCTCCTTTTCCTCTCACATGGTTTATGCCCACCCTAGCTCAGGTCAGTCATGAATTAAACTTGTAACCCCACTGTTGTGTTTCCTCTCTGTGAGCGAGGGCGGTGCTGGCTGTTTCTGAAGCGCTGTAACAGCGCTGCACATCGTGCTGGTGGGACCTGGGAGCCTTTCATCAGGAGGAGTCCGTCTGGGGAGTTAATGAGAGGTCCTGCTTAACCTTGCACCCCAGGGAAGAGACTTTCTGAGCTGAACTCGTGAGGAAAAAGGGTGAGGAAGCTGAAATACCCACAGGACCTTTTGCCTTATCCCTTGGGTCATAAACTGCACAGAGTTGTGGGGTTTCATTCCTAAGTGACTTCAATACTTGGATAAGAGCACCTACATGCAAAGAGGTGCTACGCTACTGTGATTTGGGAGATTTATTTATCAAACGTTTGTGTCCTTGGTATTTCCCATCAACTCTAAAGTCACATCAACAGCCCTAAATTTATTGTAGGGATTTTTTTAAGAGGAAAAAAAAAAATCAAAGCAGAAATAATATCTCCCTGACAGCACTTGCTTTGTTCAGCTCGGGTGCATGATTTTGAATGTAGTGATGCCTATGGTATGTGACATGCTCTTGTATGCTCAGAATGGCTGTGTGCACTGGGTGGAGAAACACAGCTTCCTCCTGAATGCCAGCAGAAAGGAAGCAGTAAAAAGAGGGGGAGTGTTGCAAACACTATTTACGTATCTGAAGGATGAGCTCATCCTCTTCTGTGCAAATGGGAATTGAGAGGGTTCACTAAAAACAATCATTTGTTTAGTCATTTCTGAAAGGTAGAGAAAGCACTGCTCTATCCTGGTAATGGGCTTAGAGGAAGAGAAGGCTGCATTGCTAATATTCTGTAAATGTGTAAATATCTCCCTGCTTTGTAAATGTTGTTTCTTTTTTTAAAGCACCATCTGCAAAAATCCCATATTGCTGAGTTTATAGTCTCCTGGCCCGGGTGTGTGACTTCTGGTTGGAAATTTCCACTGCCAGTTAAATAAATGATAGATACCACCTGCATTTGGGAACGGGCACCACCCACCTTCACCTAGACACTTACCTAAGGAAGGAAAATGTTTAGTCTGTGGAGTAGCCCCTCTATTTCCCTCTAATTACAGCAACTCTGTGTTGGACAGATGGCCAACTCTCTGCATTATGTCAAGGAAGTTCTGCTTATTTGCCTGTGCACCAAGCTTTATTACAGCACTTCCAGACACATTATTTTAAGTTTACTTAGGGTACTCTGGAGCTGTATTAGAATAAGACACGTCTTCACAGCATCACCTTCTGCTCACTTGCACTGTCTGGAAAAAACTTCCTGCTGCTCCTCAAGCAGACTTTGCTTGATGTTTTACTCCCATCTAGTGCTTTGTATTAAAACTGCTGGTGCTCTGCTTCTGACGTAGGACTAGGTTGGGCTGGGCAAATGTCACCTTGTCTCTGACCCAGGGGTTCAGCAAATTTCTTTCCAGCTGACTATGAAAACCCCTAGCTCTTTGTCCCTGCCTCCTCCTGGGGAGGGTGGAGATGCAGGAAGGAGGGAAGACTTTTGCTCTTGTCTCTCATGGGCAGACACTACTTTCATGATGGTTTGATCATCATAAGAAGCTTGAAAGTTATGCTTGTTTGAAGCAGGCTTCTTAAATACATTCTTGTTGGTATTGATGGGAATGGGAAGGCTGCTATATGAAATTCAGGGTTTTCTTCTGATGTTCAGTGGTTCCTGCTCAATGTATGTAAACCCTGATAAAAACTAGTGATAAAAAGTAATTTGTGGGGAAATCAGGTGAAACTCACCCTGTTCGTGGCCCCGTATCACTTGCAAAATCACAGCCAGGTTCTTCCAAGTGTTATTAAAACTGGTGATCCTTCAGGTCCGTGCAGCACGTGGTTGTTGGCATTTGAAACTCCACAGTGAGTTTCCCCCAGCTGTCCTGCAGAGGCTTTGAGATGCTTCAGCCCTGGAAGATGGCAGGACACTCCTAGGATGGCTGGTTACACCATGGGGGAAGTGTTCAGGGGCTGAGGTGGACCTGCAGACCCACTCAACCTGGACACCTACCCCATGCACCTGTGTGGCTCCAGGCAGCTGGGCAGCCCTGGGCTGAAGGAGGTGGGTGGTGAGCTCCACCAGCACTGGGGGGTGCTGGGCTCTGGGGAAGCAAGTCAGTCTGCATGTGGCTGTAGTTCAGCACTTATGCGTATGAAAAAACCACCAAACTCCCCCAGGGAGTACCTGTTGGCCAAAGCTGGGTCTTTCTCCTCGGGACAGTGTGCTGGACCCAGGTTTTCCTGCCCGGCAGCACACTGCACTAACAGCTCCCTGAGGAAGCCTGGAAGGGAGACGGCCATCCCTGGGCAGTGAGGCACTAGTACGGTCCCGGCTGTGTGTCAGTGGAGATTAGCCCTCCTGTCCTGCCCTACGTGAGGGGGAAGGGGGAAGCTGAGTGTGGGGGCCCAGATTGGCTGCCCTGCTTGTCCTGCAGATGCTGGCCTCCTGCCCCCCAGTCACGCAGAAGGACTTTACCCCTAACTGGGCAAGGTCGAAAGCACCGATCCGTGACGGGCAGCAGTGCTTCACCACCTTCCTCAGTTTGCAGAGCCCACACATTTTCCACAGGAGATGCAGTCTTCTGTTTAAACCTACTGGTTTTGCTCTGGTACCTTTCACAGCCCCTCTCAGAAGTCACCTCTGGAGACTGATGTGCCTGCAGCAGCCAGGCCAGCCATGGGTGCCCACAGCAAGCGTCCCCACTGATGAGCTCTCTCCGTAAGCATGGCCCCTCGGCAGTCACTGTGGATTGCAAAGGATGGGTACCATTGCTCTGGGCAGGGTAAGTGGTGTCACTGAGGAAGACTGTGGTCTGGAGAAACCATCTCCTACTGATTTACAATGAAACTCGGCCTCCTAAATTTATCAATGACTGAGGAACCACAGATGTTTCCAAAAGTTTGATCCCATGATTTTTGTTTTCTCTTCCTGCTGCATTGCTGTCAGGCTGTGATTTTTTTTTTTTTTTTTTTTGGTTTTTGGTATTTTTGGCCGTTGACTTTATGCCTCTTTTTGCTTTTACCTCATGAATGTTTTATGGGTGGTGTATGACCCAGAATGGTATGATAGTGTAAATATGGAATTATAGTGCATTCGTTTTGGAGGTGTGCAAAGCAGGCAAATGGGCTATTTGGTCCTTACGGTAACTATAGTTTGCTCTCTTGATACAACCATTAGCAAGCACAGTAGAGGAGGGGATCATGTGGGTAATTAAGCCAGACTCCTTTGGTGAAGGTGCAGTGTTTTGAAGCAAAACAGCCTTTTGTGGGTTAGTGTTAGTCCAGTGGGGATCCTGTATAAATCACATCTTGACTGTACTGCCAAAGCATTGACATCTCTCTGGCCCAGATCCCCCTCTTCTCTGTCCTCTCCCACTGTTTCTTTTCATCACCAGCAGAACTTCATGGAGCAGGCTGAACATGGGTTAATGTGTTGTCTCCACATTTCTCTGATGTCTCATCCCATGGCCACTGATAAATCCACAGCTATCCCCATTGCTGCGGTTTCAGTCATGCTGAACATAAATGGTTCCTCATTTTACACACATCACTGAACCTCACTGATATGTTTTGCTTTTCCTCCCAAGATTCTGCAGTCTGTCTCACTCTGTGTCCCCTGTGTTGCTCACACCACCATTTGTTCCATCTTGAATTGCTCCAACCTCTGTGTTTCTTGCTTAGCTGGCATTTATTGTCCAAAACACTGGTCTTTGCTCAGTGTTCTGACCACCTCTGGCACCATCAAAGACCCCTGCTGCTACCAAAAATTCAAGCTCACTTCCAGTTCTGTGTGCTGACACTCCACTGTCCCTAGCTTTTTTCCTCATCTGTCTTCTGCTGCTTCTTCACAAGTAATCAAGTCCCTTTCCCTAAATGCTCTGTATTTTCCTTCTCCACATCTTTCCTGAATACTTATTTCTTTTGTCTTCCAGCGGGGTGTGCACTGCTCTGGGTTTTCTCCCCTTTTCTCACAATGAGTACCTAGACAAAGCTATTTTGCACTCTCGGCAGTATGATGTGGCTTGCTTTCTTTTGCTTTTACACTTCTTTCTCTCTCTTCCTGGACAGTTTAACCACATCCATGAAACCTCAACTGTATTTAATCTAGGAGCAGGGACCATAATGCTTAAAAGCTATAAAGCTGTGTTTTTGTTTGGTAGTAGCAAAGATAAATTTTGCAAGCAGGTGGTGAGACCGCAGAGTCAGAGCTCTTCTAACAGCAGAATATGCACAAAGGTAGGCAAAATGTTAAGCAATATTCATAGGCAAACAAACATCAAATACAATGCACTGATTAATATTCCAGTGGGATGGACTTTGATAAACTGGCATGCCATTCTGCAGGTTTTAACAGATGGGAAAGAAAAACAACATTTGGTCTAGAGCCTCTGTCTGTCTGAATGAGGTTTTGCTCATTTTGGGGGCTGTAGCTATTCTAAACATGGCAACTTGATTTAATTAGCTGACTAGGATCCTGCTTTGTCAGTGGGGGTTTTTTATTGTTTTGTTGGGGTTTCACTGGGTTTCTTTGTTTGTCTTTTGGGGTTTTTTTGGTGCCTAAATGCACTCTAGCAAAACTGACAGTACTCAGATCTTCCAGACTGCTCTGGCCAAGTTTCCATCTGAAATGTGCAAACAGAATAGCTGATGAAATAATAGACATGTTCATGCTGGAAACCTTTCTCTTTCCTTTTTCAGGGCAAATTGAATATCTATTGATTCATTGTTTCTACCAGATGGGGAGCACAGCAGTAGTTCCTCTGTGTTTCTGAAAGCAGTAGCTTTCACAGAGTTTGCTTTGGTTGACAAGTTATTTTCCCTCTGATTTGAATCTGTCTCTAATGTGTGCTTTTGGGCTATTGATTGCACCAGCAGACAAGCTCTGATTATAGTTCTTGCATGGCTGCCAAGGTCCTGCAATGCGCAGGGAGACTATTTTAGTCTCTTCCCCTTGAAAGCCCAAGACTTCTTAGAGACAGGATAAAAAGCATGAGGTCCATTAAGCGAAGAAGCAAATCCTGATGCCTAGGAGAGAAGCAAAGGTAGTAAGGCTAGACAGTGATGCTATGTCCTTTGCGCATACTTAAATGTGACACCACAAAAGGGCTCATGCCAAGTCCATCCAAAATGTTTGAGGACTGCCTTGCTGAAAAAGGTCTGTTGTCTTTAATATGAGTACCAATTACAGCACAAATCCAGCATTATGAGTTTTTGTTTTCAAGCATGTCGTGCTGAGCTAAGCTTAAGCTTATAGGAGAGCAGACAAGAGAATTAACTTAGGTTTATTAATTTTATGTGACATTAATAGTTGCAACATCAGCATCTCCCCAACTAAGCCGTGTGGATACCCACATAGAGTGTTGAACTGAAGGAACAGTTCTGGCAACTCCACTGGCCAGTTCTCCCAAGTCTTATGTGATACGTGTCACTGAGTGACTGTCCTTCCTGTTGTCTGGTTTCAATCTAATTTGAAAGGGACATAAAAGTCCCCAAAAAACAAGGTCCCTGTTGATGGTCTAGGGGAGACAATGAGAAAAAGACAAAAGTTGGCAGATCTTTCTGAATCTCTGTCAGCAATTGGCAGAGCCTCAGTGTTCGTGTTGGCTGGCTAACCTGCTTACAAGTGTTTTCAAATTGGCCGCCACAGATGTTTCCCTTTCTTGTTGTAATCCAAAGGCAAATGAGAATAGGCAGTAGGAGTTATTGCACCTAGGAAGAGAATAAAGTTTATGGGCTGTGTCACAAACACACAGGAAAGAAAGTTTCATTTGTTCTGCTGCTCACAGAACAGTTTGGGTATTTAGTTGCTTTCTTCTTTTCAAAAAATTCTGAATTTTTCTGTTTTTTTTTTTTTGCTTTCTGGTTAATTTATTCAGGGTTAAAAGTTTTTAGAGAAGTCGAGCAAAGATGGAGAATTTTTATCACCAGCTTTCCCCTCTGCATATTCCGGATAGCTCCCCTCTCCTGTGATGTGTTCATGATAGAGAAAGCAAGCCAACAGGTTGATGGCTGAGGAAGAAGTCTTCTGCAGGGACTGGAGCCATGTATGTGAAGAGTAGTGAGAATTACAACAGTGCTGAATCTGGGGAGAAAGACACAGCAGCACCAAGGATATGTGGTTGATCATCTAGTAATTTAAATTGCAGCCATTCTCTCCACCGCTGCGGTTCTCTAATTTGCTTGAAAATTATTGTTGCGTATATTTACATAGATCCATAAGCATATGCCTTCTCTCCTGAGCATGGGAGGCATTTATTGCCTGGGCTTATGCTTGACAGCAAATGTATCCCAAATCCACTGCCAACTTCTGTGTATGGGTGATCTCCTTCTAGTTATACACCATGTAATACACTCACTGTCAAGCGGTGGAGGTACCCCCTTAGCTCAGGTACAAAATCCTTTCTGTGCAGAGCAGCTTCATGCAGGCCAAGGGACATGCACCTGCCAATACATTTCTGCATAGCCGGACTCCTGGTTTCCTATCCTTTAAAAACCTGAGGATCTCCTCCTTCCTGTGCACAAAACAGGATGAGAAAAATGTTTTGGCCTCAAATACTAGGACAGAGCAATGTAACTGTAACTTGGTCCTTTGTATGCACAGTAATGTAGAATTTAATTAAAATATCATGTTCTGTTATTTTTTTCTGCAGATGGTTGCCTCAGTAAGTGCCTAAGAGAACAGCAGAAGAAACTAATGAAAAGGAGCAGGACTGTGCAGTGAAGGTGTTTGTTGTTTGGAGGACTCTGTCTTTGCTTTCTGGAGAAGTCTGGAATCACATAATGAATGGGGCAGGATACTGCAGAAAGTCATGAAATGGTCTCAGAGGGGAGGCTCAACACCTTTGTGGAGAACTAGGTTCTGCATCTTGCTGAACAACAAAGTTGGTTACTATCCCTTAAACCAAAAAGTTGACCACAAAGTGCATGCTTCTCATTTTCTGTGTCTCCAAGGTAAGGCAGACGAGACCTTTTTTAGAGAGGACCTAACTGCAGAGGCAGCTGGTGGGAGATTTGTCTAGATGATGAGCTATAAGAAAGCTCCATACTCTGGAAAATGAGGGTCTCAGCCTCGTTATTAAAAATTTGCAGATGCTTTTGGTAGGCCTTAGGTTTCCTGATCTCTTTGTCCTCTGTTGGTAAAATGAGGAAAGTAATTCCTAGGAATCTTAACCAAACTGTAAGGAATCCTTAGTATTTGTGGAGTATAAGATGCTGCAGTGGGAACAGCTGGGAGGAAAACACCAACTTTTTTTGAGGTGGGATTTGGATTATGTGAAGTAAATAAGGATAAGGGGTGCATATTTTAGTAGCATGGTAAAAATAAATAGAAATATTTAACCACTCACTGAGGAAGACAGGGGCTTTGTATAAAAATATACTCTACAATCATGTAATTAAAGGCTGTATTTTAACTTGAAGCTGAAGTAAGGAAGCTGTGTAGGTGGTTTTATCTCTGATATTTCTTAGTCACTGAGTTTCTGGTTTAATAGGTGGCTTTTCAGGTGTAGCTGTGTGTGTAATGGCATGGTAATAACTTCCATAACATAAGCTTAACATTGCATTAAAAGCACACACTTTAAAACAGACGCAGCTCACTAAACAAAACCATGCCTTTCACTTACTGACACTCATCTCCTCTCTACCTCCATTTCTCTTGTCACTTCACAGAATCACAGAATCACAGAA
>NW_010102115.1:0-25904 GCF_000699245.1 Pterocles gutturalis
TTCCAATCTCTTAACATTCTGTGATTCTGCATACAGTGTGTTTGTTTGGCTTTTAAATGAGAATGCTTTTTTGAGATACCACTCCTTAAAAATCAATATGAGAGGAGTTAAATTATTTCAGGTTCAATTCATAGCAGGTCTTAATAGTTTGGCTTACATGAGTTTTGTTCTTTCTTTGGTCTTCCCATTTTAATGACTCTGTATGTTTTTGTCTGGTTAGCAGGACAGTTGTGTGTGTTTGTTCTTTATGCTATCACTTCCAGTATAGAAATGGAAAAAAGCCAATAGGGTTCTTTATTTGGGATGCTAGCCACACAACCTGTCAGAATCTAGCGAGAGGCGTAGCTTTCACACTGAGGTAATGTTACATCGATCTTGTTGGTTTGCTTGACATGTAGTGGTACAAGTTTATTATTATTCCAGCCTAATGTCTTTGTTAACTGTTTTATACACACAGGTCTTCACTTAAATTACAGTATTCTTGGCTCACTGACCTTTTAAAAATTGTGAGTAATTTTTCTGAATACCTACTGAGAATTGCAGATGTGGGAACAAGGCTGGGAAGGGGACAGACTCTCCTGTTGAGGAAAACCGAAGGGCATGGTGAGAGTTCTAATTCACGAGGCATTGGCATAAACTCAGTGCAAATTGCAGAGGTGCATGGACTTGCAAATTACACAGTGTTTCTGATGCCTGAGCAATAAGGAAGAACAAAGGCCTGAAACAAGATAGTTTCCTTTGTGGAGCATGTAAGTGGGAATATTGCTTCTGATGGACCACCATGTGGCTTCAGGCAGCAGAGTGGTAAAGTTGGTGTGGGACAGGAGGAATGGTGGTGGAGTGTCAGAGCTCGATGGCCACTCTCCTTCGAGTGCTGGAGTGTCAGAGCTCGATGGCCACTCTCCTTCCAGTGCGAGCAATGTTCCCAGCAGCTGTCGTGGCAGGGCATGAACAGGATTGCTCCCTGAACAAAGAGGCTTCATGGTCCAGGTGCTCATCGCCTCTCTCTGCTACCAGTCAGAAGAGCGAAACTGGTGATTTCCAGTCTGAAGAGGGAGATGTCTACTAAGAAATGTTACCAATAAACAAGAGAAAACAGGAATTCTCCAAGCGATGTAAAGATTGACAGTGATGCATCTGTCCTTGCTGTTTGATCCCACTCCAGTCAAATGCTTGATGGAGACTGATTTTTCCAAAGCCCTGGAAAACATGGTTCCAAAAGGTGTATGAGTACCACTGCCGGCTGGTCAGGAAGGGTGCGGTAGGCAAGGAGATTCAGAAGTTTGTGCTTGTACTGTGAGGTAAGCTAAGAAGTATTTGATTAGAGACAAGTCTAGACACTGCTGGAGCTACCTTTTATCCTTGAAGAACTGGCTTGCTTTGTGTCACAGACGTGAACAAAAGAAATGGTTGTCTTTCATTTGGAGTTGCTGGAAAGTTCTTGAGGGTTTGAGAAGATGGAAAAACAAATGGACTTATAGAAAACTTTACAATATGCATCATTGGTGTCCACACTATTTTTGACAGCATCTCTGAAAATGGAGAACTGTAAGGATATGCAGGCAGCAAGGGAAAGTGTTCACAGGATGCTTGAAAGGGTTGAAAGATAAATGAGCTCTTATTTTGAGTTAGGAGTAGTTGAGAGTGAGGAATATGTTGTAACATGAAAAGCACACAAGTTTATGCTTTTGGTATAAAATTCCTTTATTTTTCTTTTGGCTTGAGATACTATCTGGGGCATTTCTGTATCTGAAAACTGAATCCAGAAATTACAAGAGGTTTTTTGCAGGTGATGATTTGCCATTGTATTAAGGTTTCCTGTGCTACAGATGTACAGAAGGGTTTTTTTTTTTTTTTTAATAATGATACTAAGTTTAATATTTTACATGATGTCATCAACAAAGCAAATTTTATAAATCAAAATAAAGCAGTAGAGTAGTCATATTTGCCAATTTTTAATATTGACATAGCTATTAGGAGGAACTAATGGTTAATTAAGATTATTTTTTTCTTCTCTTTGAAAAAAGTATACTGTTAACAGACAAATGTTTAACAAGC
Source organism: Pterocles gutturalis (assembly GCF_000699245.1). Taxonomy (NCBI): domain Eukaryota; kingdom Metazoa; phylum Chordata; class Aves; order Pterocliformes; family Pteroclidae; genus Pterocles; species Pterocles gutturalis. The sequence goes on from NW_010102115.1 coordinate 2,059, forward strand.
TACTTATTACAATAAGATTTAATAGCAAAACAATGATAAGGAAAAGCAAAAGTAATTAACTCATAACTTCTCATCAAAAAGGAAGTTTTCAGCCTTGAAGGAAAAAAAGAAAATTGTTGCAAACTCTCAGGTTGGTTTTGGTTTATTTGGGGTTTTTTGTTTTCTTTTGTTTTTTAAATATTCCAGGAAATACTATCTGAAATTTTTGGAACTATACCTAAGTATATTCACAGTGTATTTCTTTGTTATTCTCAGTACTCTTTAGAATATCTTGAGCTATAATTACAAGACGTATTCTATGGATTTCTTTTGACATTGAATGGAATCAGAGCAAGTATGAGTTATGTTGGGAAATGAAGATGCTTGGTTACAAAGATGCAGAACCTTATGCGCTATTCAAAGCATCATCTAGTGTCAAGTTTCTCCATTCTTCTAAGGAGTAAGATTTGGGCAATATTTGCTCTGCTGAGAAATGCAGAATTATTCCAGACGTTTGATGAAAATATGAAGAAAAATTAATACATTGTGATAGAAATTACTTAGTTTGTGCCAAAACTATATTGCAACTTTATGGAAACTAACAGATGGAAAAAGCAAAACATAACAAAAGAAAAATAAACTATTATATAATGAAGTAAAAATTTGTCACTTCTAATAATGGGTGATGAATGTTCTAAGAAATAATATTGCCACTTATGTAATAACCGTAGGACCCTGAATTTATATGGATGTTGTTGCATTTTTTTTACCATGATAAAAATCAGTTTGTCATCTATGAAAGACAGAAGATTTGAAGAGGCCTGAAATGCACATGGCACTGTGGTATGGTTCCCAAAATTAAAACCATCCATGGAAAATGCAATCTCATGCTGTATATGAACCATATAGAAGTGGAAGAGACGTAAGAATTTTTTGGGAAGGATAACATGAGACCTTCAGTAGACAGTAAATCTTGCTGTACGTTACATGTGAATGTCCTAAAAGAAAAGGAAGATGGAACCCAAGAATGAATCTGTTTTACAGCAAAAGAAAATTGAAGTTTAGGTACAACAAAATACTGACAAACCCTCTAGCAGGAGTCTTTCCACTACATAGCGGAACAGCTTTTGGTTTCTCAAGAGTAAGTCTCTGTTTCCATGCCAAAGCTCATCTCAGTGTGAGGTTGCTATTGCATGGTACCAAAATGATCCTACCATGAAATAGCTGGGATGCAGCACCGGATACTTAGCAGTGACAGTTCAGTACTAAAAATGCTGATTCTTTTGGTACTGAAAGTTGTGGGTTGTTTTTGTTTTTGTTTTTTTTTTTTTTTTTAATGTAGTCCAGCATCTAGAAATCAGTACAAACAAAGCTAACATGTTAAGTGAGGCTAAATTGCTGACAGATCTGAATCTTGCTTGGAAACTGGATGGGAGACATCTGGCTAACTAATTCCTATGGGCCAAGAGAAATTTTTGTGCAGCTGTATTAAAATTGTCTTTGTCCCAGCAGTGTTTCTCCTTGCACCAAATGGTGACAATAGCCAGGGAGCTGGAATGCTGAAGGCATCTGTCACGTAGGAAGAGACTCCACCTGAGCATGCCTCTAGCACTGGTTTATCTTCCATCTTCACTGAAAGTGGTTGCAGATGCTCCACTGTTGACTCAATCCTTTCTTTCCATTGTTCTTCTGAACTCCAAATGCTAGAAAGGGCTAATTTTAAAATTTTACATGCAGTTTCATGAGCTTTTCGCTTGCACAAGCACAACATTCACTTCTTTTCGTAGGAGTGATTAACGTGGAGAGTATCCAGAACTGTTAGTGTGGATGAGACATTTGAAGGATTTTTTGAAGGGATTTAAAAGTCATGTCTAGAAACTGGAAATAACACTTCTGTCACTGCTGCCTTTCTTGGCTGCTGGTGGTGTCTGCTCACCTCTCTTAGATCTTGGCTCTCCCATGCTTGGCTCTAGTTTCTGCTCTTTTCTGGTGAGCAGTCAAGTTTCAAACAAATACTATTGGGAAGTTTTTAAGCTTTTTAAATTTTCAGGCAGACTTGTGTTTCCTTTGCTTTTTGTGTTGGACTTAAAAACTATGGCAGTGAAGGTACAGATGCTAATGGTCATCACTAGCCAGTGTGAGGAATGAAATTTGTAAGCACAGCATACACAGTACACTGTGATTACAAAGCCAGTTTTGATGAGGGTATAACTTCTTCAGGTTGAGTTCATGAAGAATAAGTAAAGGAAACATTCATTTACTTGTTTGGTTCATTTTTTTAATACATTCCCAGAAAGGAGCATCTGTCCTTTTGCATGGTGTTCTTATTACAGTTTAAAAGTGATTATGCAAAGTGACTCTCCAGGCCACTTCCTGTGGCCAATAATAATACATAACTATTCATACACAGAAGGATTCTTTAATGTCCACCCACTTTCTCTTTAACATTAACTATTGGAGTACAGCAGCACGTTTCTTCCTTGCTTCCCATCTGTCTGTAATGTTTCTACTGAGGCCAATGCAGACATGTTCTTCAGTTGCATTTTAATATGTGTCTATCCTCTGTGCTGGAGCTGCTGCAGAGACAAGATAATGAAACTCTGAAAACAGAATCACTTATGATTTAGTTCCCAACTCATCTTTTTCCTGTGTAAACATGTCAGGAGGTATGAGAGAATTTCTGGACCGAACAGATGTGCTGGTCTGCTGAAAACTTTGAAACCCAGTATTTTCAAGTCCTCTTTCTGTGATGAATTTTTAAGTTTCAAGATGTTTTACATCTGGTTTAGTTTGTCAAATCCCTTTCAAGAGTTTAGTTTTTTGTGATTGTACCATCCATGATAAAATGGGCATTAAATCAAACACTATGTGAAAATGCATTGCCTTTTCAAGGCTATACTAGAAATTGAATATTGGAGAGGCTTTGCATCCTTGGTCTATTTTGGGTTTAATTCAAATTTTATAGAATTTCAGAATTTGTGTGTGTACATGAAATCCCCAAAATGCTATGACAAAGAACCACTGAGACTCTGTCCCTTCCACCTCCCTTCCCAAAATGAGACAACAGTCAGTGTTTCATCTTAAAGCATTTTTTTATCTGAGATTTTCCAAGATCACAAAATTTGGCAGGAGACAAATCAAGTTTTTACGGTTCCAGAAGGCAAATCATTTTCTGATAAACATTCTGGGGTGTTTTCATGTGCTATTCGACATGGGAGGTGCGCAGAAATATCAAAGAGATGTTGAAAACTTTCTTGCTTGACCTCTAACTCTTCACCAGGTCAGCTTTTCCTTTTGCTTGAATCTAGTGAAATTGTTTTGTGTTTAAGCACAGAAAAGAAATCCATGGTAGAGCAATACTTCCTTCCTCTGTGCATGCTGTGATCTTGCCTACGTTTTTTGAAAACAACTTCTCCAGACATCTAGACCTGGTAATATGTTGTAAGAAATGTCTAGTTACTACATGTTCACCTACTCAGAAATGAAAGCCTTCTGCTTCATGATGAACAGGCTCTAAATTTGTGTACCCAAGGGAAACAATTTATGCCCATGTTTCATGCTCAAGCATGAAAAGGCAGAACTCCAAGACAGTATAAATTTTCAGGTCTTCCATTTCCCATAAAAGCGGTCTCTTGCTAAACTGCTTCTGTGAAAGCAGAGTTCTTTTAATTTCTGTTAAATGAAGTGGACTGCCCCCGTTAGGTAGTTATTTGTCAAAACAAATGCTATGGTCTGTCTCCTGGCAGCTACTCAAGTCTGCATAAAAGTGAGTTCTACTCCACAGGGACCCATAACTGAAACCAATAGTGTCAAATTCTTACTTAATGGTTTGTTTTCCTTTTACAGCATTCACAACTTTCCTTATGTAACATCCTAATGAAGAACTCTCAGCATGATTTTCTTCTTATTTACAAGGTATAATATTGCTGTGTTATAGACAAAGTGAGGAGCTGGATAGTCACACGTTAACATGAACAGCTATTAGGAAAACTGGATGAAGTGTCCTTATTTGACTTTTAGAAGAGCTGCTGCAACAGGTCTTGAAGAAACAGAAAACATTGCAAACTTTTGCTTGGCTGTTATTTATTAGCTGGAGTGGTAATGATTAATGATTAGAGGAGGAAGCCAAATGTGTGGTGCACTGTGCATTTTCAGGAACATTATCTCAAGTGAAAATGCTTGGAAGTATGATTCACCTTTTAAGAAACTTCACCAAATCACTGCTTTAAAGAAAGATTGTGTTTATTTCATTTAGGTTTTTAATATCTCATCATTAAGTACTGAGCCTATTTTGGTAAATGTGTGTTCATAACTCTACTCAGAAAGTGTTTGAATGTTTTCAGTTAACAGCAACATATTCCCCCCCTTTTCATTTTCAATTATTTGCCAACCTCTAGCAGGTGTTGAATGGGCAATTTCCCTTCTAGGCAAAAAGTCTAACCTCACTTTAAGTCCAGATAAAGTCAGAGTCTTTTTCCACCCACTTCTTAACGTTTGTCAAATAAATTAAATTAAATCATACCTCAAATTTCCACAAGGAGATACTTAGGTTGCAATCAAGTCATGCTTTGATTTTTGTCCTTGCAAGTTAGCTAGGAGTTGCACATATCTTTTACTGAAGGTTTTTGGATCTCTGTAACCCATTTTCCCACCTTTCAGTGTGCTACCGTTTAGTTCTTCACCATCCCTCCTGCAATGGGAGCACCAGCCACAGGCACATTAATACTGCAGAGGTACAGGCGGTACTACTACAGCGGCAATACTCTAGCTTGACAGTGGCACAGCGATACTCAGTGCTGTGCTCCCTCCCAGCTCTCAACCATACTGAACATTGAGCTTAACTGAAAACTGAAATATAGCCTCCTGTTGTCGTTTTTTTTTTTCTTTTTCCTCCATGATTTCAAATCTGAAATAAAAGCAGCAGATTTTTTTTTTTGTTTGATCAGGGCCCAGAGCACCTGCCTGCACAGGCAGAAGTGAAAACAGAAGCTGTTTTTTCAGAAGTCATTCAGACAGCTCCGAGTGCAGCTTTGCTCTTTCCTTGTGTAGGTGTTGGAGCAGCTCTCCCCCAGCATCGCTGGGGAGCTCCTGGCCGGCTGATTTACCTCCCCTTGCGCTGCTCACCCTTCTCAGTGCTGCCAAATCATCTGTCTGGCTCACAGTCCCATGCTGGATATCTCACAGGATGCTTCTACATATAGGGCCTGTTACTGTACTCGGTACAAAGTGGCCAAGAGGCTCCCTGAGCCCTTGTGGCGGCTCAGCCCATGGGTAGAGATGATGATGAGGATGTCCCTTCCTGATTCCTTCCACAAGTGACACAGACTCAGGGAAAATGTATTTCATTCCTTGACAAGTGAAACAGGTTTGGATGGTGAGGAGCAAAGACAGACTGACCCCTGCCTCGCCCTCCCTCCCTCACTGCTGCCCCAGCCTCTCCCTGCCATTTTCCTGCCTCTTGCCTCTGTGCCCCTGAGTGCCACCTGTGGGGCTGGGGGCTCAGCGGGGCCACCGGAACGGGCTGGAGCCGGCTATGTCCCACCCGTGGCAGCCCCACCTCTCCTCACAGAGACCCCTCAGCACCTGTGCTGCCCCGTGTCCCTCCTTGGCCCCTGTCCCTGGGGGGGTTTGGGAGCAGCCCCAGACAGCTCTGACAGGGAAGATGGTGCCACTGCAGCCTTCAACCAAGGAGAGATGGCACCTGCAGTCCCCTATCCCCCTTGCCTCAGTGCCTGCAGGTCAAGGAGCCAAGGCCTGTTGTGGGGGTTTAACATGCAAAGGTAAGGATGTTCCAGCTGGGGACAGCCCTTTGGGAGGGGTGGGTTTGGTGCACAATGAGGCACACCTGGAGAAGCTGCTGTGGCCCAGCCCAGGTGGAGGCCATTGCTGGTGATAAGCTGCCCATGGGTGCTGGTGGGGCCATTGCTGGTGGCAAGCTGCCCCTAGAGCCTTTCCTTCTCCAGTGCTGGCCAGATCAGGATGCAATAGGGCTTCTCAGCCCTTTGGGTTTGGGTTATTGAGTAGTGTATGAAGGAGATGCCTTTGTTGCCACAAGCTCCTGCCTGAGTTACTCTGGAAGGAGGAAGGGTAGCTGTGGGGAGCAGAGAGAAGTGAGGCAAGGCAGGAGGAGCTGTGCATGAGGAGCACCCACAAAGGTAAGTCCTCTCTTAAAATCCTATAGAAAAGTAAGTCAATTGTAAAACTGCCTGTGGCATAGGTACGTCTGGGCAGCGTGTTCCCTCTCTTTGCTGTCTGTTATACGTGTGATGGGGTGCTTCACAGCAGGGGCTTGAGTCTGCTGTGGTGGTAGGCGATGTGTTGTCCACATGCTGGGTTGTGCTAAAAGCTTTTTGGATCTCTCTGTGTCGCTGAGTATCAATGCTTGTATTTGGGCTACAGAAGGATTGTAAAGTATGCTTTAGTCTTCAAATGCTTGTTTTCCTTTGTTCTAAAATGCTTCTTTGTAGCTAGGCATATTTTGAATTGCATATGTAACATCATCCAGGGTTTTGGTTGTTGGGTGTGAGTGTAAATACTCAAATCAAATAGTAGCGCCCTGAGGAAGGTCCCCTCCCCTGCTGCATGCTCCATCTTCAGCTCTGGGTGCTGCCTGGGCAGAGACAGTGTGTTTTTCTGTATGACACTGCATGGTTTTTAAATTGCATTCCTGTGTGATAAGTTGTGTGACAAATTTAGGGCTTGGCTTTGGGAGAGAATCATGTGTTATTCACACAGGTCAAAAGTCATCCGCATCACAGTTTTTAAAAAAAAAGTGTTTTTTGTAAAAAATAAGTTTGGGGTAGACTGTTAAATGTATTTAGTTATTTAATATCCATACAAATCTGACCTTGCATCTTTATTCCTTAATCTGTGCCAATTTGTTATGTTTGTGTGAATGTAAGAGCAATTAAAAAGCAGTCATGATTCAAATTAACAATATTTTTAAACATCTGATAAAGGAATTGCTTTCCATCTAGAGTCACTGATATCTTCATGAGGCATGGGAGTAAAGGCAATATCAGATGGCAAAAATTTCCAGCAACAGGCAGTGTGACATCTTAGCAGAGCTTTCCCAACACTCCTGCTGTGGCAGCAGATGGAGAGATTGGCAAGTAGGGAGGATGTTACTTTTACAGTGCGCACAGTGCTTCGGAAGACGGGCTTTGCTGGGTGAGCTGGGGTTGGCAAAGCTGAGCATGCTACGGCAGTCAGGACTGAGGGAAGAGTAACAAATGCTAAGAAAGGGGATGCCAAAGGCATAGCAAAACTCCTAATGGTGTTTTGAGGTTTTCCTTGCTTTTGACCTTTTACAACTTTTTCCAAGGCAAAATATCAGGATTGCAGCTTTTCATCAATCTATGCATGCACATGCAGAGAAAGGCATTTCAGCATTTTGTCAACCTCTGCAAGACATTTGGAAACTTCAAAACCTTTCTGTTGTTTCTGGGACAAAACAAACTTAAATATCTGAGCACGTTATTCAGATAATTTACGTCACCTGCCCTCCCTATCAGAAGTGTTTAAAATAATGTTTCATTGTGATAGAAGATGAACCCACCTTTCTTCAGCTACAACTTTTGTTTTTAAGAGCCGGTAAAAAATTAGTTTTATGAAAACTTCTAGGTTAGTTCTTATTTTATGTCATGCATTATCTACCCCATTATGTTTTCACTCAACCCATCCAAAATGATAAAACTTTACTATCTCTGTATAAGCAATCTCTGTAGAACTGTCGTTCTAGTGGTTAGATTAGTATGTGAAAATCTTCACTTCTTGGGTTTCTGTTGACTAGGTTATTATTTTTATGAGCTTTAAAATTATATCCTGATCTAGTTGAAGATGTCCGCACTCGTTGCAGTGGGGTTGGACTTGAATGATCTTTAAAGGTCCCTTCCAACCTAAACTGTTCTATGATATCCATAACAACTAAGGAGCACAAATTAAGACTTAAATTAGTTTAAAATTTGAGGTTTTTTGAAGAGTTGTTGATTGATTGTATTGCTGAATAATGAGTATGTTTAAAGGGAAACCGTTTACAGTATTGTTGTCTCTGCTTCTTAGGCTTTGCTATTAGCTTGTGGAAATAAAAGGTATTTCTTCAGGTAGCTGTGGGGCTGGCATGTAAAATAGACATGAATCTCCTAATGCAGCTGCAGAGTGGTGTGCTGGGACTTCACGGTTGCTCTGCTATGGTGCAGTGAGAAGAAGCGTGTGTCCACTGTGGTGTTAGACATATTTGGGAGGCTAAAGAGTTTCTGGGGTGTAAGGGGAACACGAGGACAGTTGCAGCTCAGATTTAGGTCAGAAGCAATAAAAGAAACCTCTCTCTGAGTGTCGCTGATTAATCGTTAAAGTGAAAGATTTTTCTTCCTTTGTGTGTAAAGTTACCATAGGTTAAAATTGGACGCGGTAGGTTGTTAGCACAATATGCTTGCATCTATCTGAAGTTTTGTCTGAAGACAGTGACCTGTGAATTGTGTTTTTAAAACCTGCCACTGAGCTTTGAGGTGCCCAGAGGCACCGTCTGGGCTCATCAGGAATTGTGAAGCAGCTGTATTTCATAAGAGTCTGGAAACTCTCCAAGTAACAGCCTCACAAAACAACATCGTTCTGGCTGAAATTACAAGCTTCATTATGTTAATATAGCTACACATACTAAAGAATTTAAAACATACTTTTACAAGATTACATAAAAACATCACATGCTTACCGCCCTTATAACTAGTGAAGTCTGAGGAAGATTTCCTAGTGCTCATTAAACTTCCTTCCATCCTCTGAATTCTGTAGTCAACAACACTGACATACTTTGGGGAAAAAGTAAGAGAGTAGTAGCCAAAGAGAATAAAATAAGTTAAATGTTTTTGTAGTTTAGACATCTCAATACTAAATAACTCTGTATTTTATATGGTTTGTGGAATTACAGTAACTTCCGCTTGCTTTCTTTTATTTGAGCATATGATTTATGTAACTTCAGGAAGGCAGGTAGAAGACTTGAGATTAGGGAGGCAATGAGTAATGTTTTATTTCTGTGAATGTTGTATTGTATTCTAAACAACTTCAGCTTTTGGGGAGCTGTTTTTTGAGAAGTCACAGGGAGTTCGTGTTGATGTTTGAGTATATTTATCCCTGCTCTCTTCAGTGGTTAATATTGAATCAAATGTAGTACTGGAAATAGGAGATTTAGTGCATCTCCTGTTGTTTGCACAAAAGCTTAAGTGTTTTGGCAAAATCTGATTGCAGGAGTTAAGATGAGCATGTGTGGTGTTCTGGGGTTTCTTTATCTTTTTGAAACATAGAAAGGTATTTTTTCCAAGCATCTGTGAATGTGGGATTTTAATGCAGGTTTCTACTATATGCTACTTTTTGTCTTGTTTTAAATTGGGAGATTAGCTGATGGTTCATCTTTAGACATCCTGAAGTTGTAGAAAGAAAGATCTTCCTGGTAATAAATGAGAAACATATTTGTGCTCCCCAAAAAAGGTAAAATTTTTATAACTGCAGTGCTGGACAGGCAAGTACTTCAGCTGTAAAAAAAGAGACTTTGTAAAGCTCTGCTTGGTCAAAGCAGACAACGGCATAACTGGGAATGGCTGCACTGGGGTAGGTCAAAGTCTGTCTAGTCCAGGACTGTGCTGCCGAGACATATCAATATTCCCTAGGATTTCCTCTTGTGTTCCAGCTGATTACTTAGAGGCTTCCACACAGATCAACTTTCATTTTGATAGTTATGTTGAGAACATGGAAAAAAGGTCCACCATTTAATTTTCTAAATGTCTTTTTTTCCCTGAGTGCGTGTGAGGAGCACACAGCCTGGATGCCGGCCTGGGGCAGCCCAACCCTTCCTGGGGTGTCCGTCTCTCTCTGCCCACTTTGCACATTGGGGAAAATTTCCATTGTTGCTGCATCCTTGACGTAGCTTCTTCAAACTTGTGGCGCCTTCGGATTTTTGGGTTTGGGGTTTGTGGTTGGGGTTTGTGGTTTTTTTCCATGTTTAAAAGTGTTAGCCTCATTTCTTGATCTGCTGTAATGTTGCCTGAGTAAAATACATGGATGAATGGAGCAGTGAGACAGAGGGCAATGTTGTCCATGTGTTCCTATGTTGTCCACACAGTAAAAAAGGGGTGAAACAACTCTTCAGTCGCTCCGGCCAGGCTCATTCCTTGGTTGTACAGGTTGCAACACTCTCCCCATAAGTGATGGTCTCGTGGTACAATGCTGGGAAAATTATGTTTTGTTTTGGTTTGTTTTTTTTAAGAAAAATGTTGATTTTGTTACTAAACTCTACAAGTTTCCTTTCAAGTTCTCCAAGAAATCTCCAGAGCTTCCCCTTCCCAAGCAACACTACCCTTGATTTGCAGTTGATGCCTGTGGGATGAAGTCATCAGGAGAAAGTTCTTGTTTTCCTGTATCTGTTTTCCTACACAGCCTCATTGCTTTATTAATTTCACCAGAGTAGGCATGTGTTTTAGGTCTGATGACTTGTATTATGTTAGGAAATCTTCCCACAGCACAGACCCTTCTAAACATTGTTTGTTGTCTTATGGAAACAAGATCATTCCTGTTGCTCCATGCTGGCCTTTGGAAACGGGCTGACATTTGTGTGTGGCAGCCACATGCTCTGGGAGATGGGGACAGCTCAGTCACCTGCCTGTTTGCAGAGTCAAATTAAAAACAACAACAACAAGATAAAAAGGCTGTTGTCTGAGAGGGGCCTTTCTGCATTAAAATGCATGGCAAGACAGCTTTGACAAGGCATCACTTTTAATAAAAGAGGTGCTTTCATCCAGGAGGCTCCCAAGAGCCTCACACAAGCATTTAGGGGGCAGGCAGTGTGTCTGCATCTGTCAGCCTGCCTAAAAGAATCAGGGCAGGAGTGCCTGATTGAGAAACAAACAGGCACTGACTTCCTCTCATGCTAATCCCCATCCACCAAAAAAGAAGCAAAAAACTGAGGGGGAAGTATTTGGCATCTCCCAGAGGAATGCAATTATCCCAAATGTGGTGTGAGAGCACTTTACGATTGCACACTGGCACTCGCTCCCCACAGTTGCTGCCAGTTTCCCTCCCACACTCGCTCAGTCTCAGAGGTAATGTGAGTCTGGATGCCGGACAGTTAATCAACTGCAGGAAAATTAACGTTTTGGAGACTGTTCTTTGGTTGCGAGGTGCTTGCTGCTTAATAAAACGCAGCACGCTGTCACGTATTGCATACTTACACGCCCCTGCTGGCCGCCTGCTCTGTTGGCTTTTGGTTTTGGCTGGGGTTTAGCGTTTCTCGGTACTGAATTTCTCTCTTCTGTTGCCATTGCCCAGGGGAGGTTGGGCCGCACCGTGTGGTGGAAAGCAGCTGAAGTCTGGCCCCGACTGCCCTTGAGAAAGCAGCATCCTGTTCTTCCTGGGTACCCGCACTCAACTGGGAGAAACACTCACAAAGTAGAAATTGCATTTTGAACAGTCCTCGTGAGACTATTGTGGGGAGAGGATGATGAAGAGGAGGTGACAGGCCACCTGCTAAGGGGTGCATAGGTGTTTCTCATGGTGATTTGGGGCAAATGAGAGGCTGCACAGCGTTTTGACAATGATGTCTATATGCCTGCAGCTGGGGAGCTACAATCCCCCCCACTATGGCAGATCCGCTCTCTTTTGAGGAGAAGCATTCTTGCGCAGTGTGGGGAGGCTTTCCAAAATGAGCCTGGTGGCAGAGGTGGGGTTGTTCTCATGATGGCACAGCTGCGGGACAAACACAGGCCAACCACGGTCTGGGGGTCTGCATGCAAATCCGGCACCTTCAGTTGTCCACACTGACGGTGGTCAGGACCCTGGCATGTGAAAGGCCAACTCATCCCTAAAAAGACCTTGAAGTTATTTTGTTGCTATGATGAAATATATGAAAAATATTTGCCATGAAAAATAATTCCTTTGAGATGCATGTGAAGTGTTTTGCCATTTACTGCCTAGAGTTTGGGTTAGAGTATTGCAGTCTTCTTCCAGTGTCAGTGATTCCAGGAGTGGTATGCAAGTGATGTATATAAATTCCATGTCAGCAGTATGTGCTTTTGGGGTGTGTTGTTGCCCAGCTCATGTGTTTTGCTCTGGAAGGGGCTCAGTTTGCCAGATCCTGCTCATCAATAAATGTGTACAACTGTTGTAATTTTTTTCCTTGAGCTTTGGCTTTGAATCACTTTTTATCGTTTAAATAAACACATGGAATGTGATAAAGAATAGAACAATGCATATCCTGTGATATAATATCCAAAAGAGACTGCAAAAAATACACCCTGACCTTTAAGGAGGATTTTTCATGTCAGCTTTGCTCAGATAGAAATCTCCACTACTTTACCTTTTTCTAAGTCATTTAAATACTTTATTTTCCAGCTCCATGGCATTTGAAAAATGTAACAGTAACCTTGTTTGCTCATTTGGAGTTTCTTACAAGGCTTGGCAACTCTGCCAACCTTCCTTCTCTTCGGCACTAATCTCTGTCTTTCTAAAACATCCACAAATTCAGCATTGGAAATGTAATGAACTGAAACTGCTCTCATGAAAGACTTCCTTTTTCTTTCCTCCTGGTATATGGAGTGATTTTAGGAACATAAAGAAAAAATATTAATGTAGCATATAATTTCATTGACCTTCACTTTCAGAACGGTCCTTTTTGTGCACACTGCAGGAACGGCTGGAGAAGCTCTCACCAGCCCAAAGAATAGGTTGATGTTGAGCAGTTGGGCAGCACACGTAGGAAGTTGTGCTGTGGGATTGTGCTCAAAGACCAGAAAATGAAGCTGCAGCTCAGAAAACAGTAGAGGCATGTGGCTGGAAGAGGTATGCCATTTTAGGCTTCTCCAGAAACAACTGAGGTAAGGTTTTAGAGTGATAATTTAGCAAAAACAAATCGCTCTCCTCCCACCCGTCACACGCAGGCAGGCATATGCAGGGAGGGGTGGCCAGACAGAGGCAGAGCAGGGGAGGATGTTTTGTACTGACACGGCAATGGCGTTGTCTGGAGAGCAGCAGAGACTTTGTCACTGTTTCAAAATAAACAGATGACTTTAAACACAGGAGAAAATACCGCAGGTCCTCAAGAAGACGTTCACTGCTGCCATCAGCAGAGCTGTGCTCCCTCACCACAGGAAGAGCAAGGCTTTACCCCATCTTTAAATGAAGGCTGTAAAGAGAAACTCTTTCTGGCACTGGTTTGCTGGCCAGGCAAGAGAGCAGCCTCTGAGGTCTGAGCTGCTTCCCATCTGGGTCTGTTCAGCTGCCGGAGGCTGCTTGCCTTTCCAGACAAAAGCATCACGATGCCTCTGAGGAAGGACAGCACATGACATCTCGCTCCTGTGCTCTAGAAGAAAAATTACTATGAAGTCACTATGGTTACTTCCACCATTAAGGAACAAATGGAAAATATCACCATGGGAAACATTTTAATTGTTAACTTTTTCTCGCCAACGAAACTGGTCCTGGCATGTGTTGGCCCTTGTCTGACAAGAATACAGTCCCAATTCAATTTAAGCTCTAATGCTTTTTAAAAATTATTATTAGGTACTTTTGTATGTTAATATTTGTGCTTCTCTAAAGCCCTGTCAGTAAAGTAGATGTTACTGCAGCGAGCTGAGAGGCGCAAGATCTCAAGTGTGTTCCTATAAGCTCATCAGGGCTGCTCCTGCCTTGGGAAAACACTCCCTCATGTTCCTCCTCATGGGTGCTGGTCTATGACAGCTTCCCTGATGGTGGGTCCTGAGAAGATAGGCAGACGTTTCACCTTTCTCGAAGCAAGGCTCCTCACTGAGCCAGCCTGCTGCTCTACTTATTGCAAAAACACAGATTTTGTACTGTGGCTCCCCTCTGCCTGAGCTATCCCCTCTGCCACTATTCTCCAGCAGACCAGGACTGTTAGATTATTGATTTTTTTTTTTAAACTAGTTTTCCATTTCAAGGCTGCAGGCGCAGCATTGCTTAGTATTGATTTCTGACAGCATCGCCAAGGGTGTGCAAGGCATTGTGTTTGCAGGGCCAGCCCATCTGTGGAGGAGAGCTTGAGCCCCTGTGCTGCAGAGCTGCACATCTCTGTCCCCCAGTCCCAAAGGAAAGCACAGGGGTAGAGGCTGATACCAGAGGGGAAGGGCAGCACCTGTCGAGCGGCTGCCAAAAACATGCACCTGGTTTATCAGTGGGGCTGTCTTGGGCTCTGACTGCAGAAACGCAAGAGTTTTCAGGATCTGAGAAAACCTATACGATTTCTCAGTCTGTTCCAAGAAAAATACTCTGTTGCTCCCAGTACACAGTTGGGGCTGGGTTTGTTCAGCACCTAAATAAAGACAAAGAAGAAGTGAATTGTTCTGCATGTCATGAAACATGTTGTTTCCAAATAATTTGAACCCCAAATCTTCTATGTCGTGCAACGGTCTGTTCTCCTTTAACCATTATATACCATCTAGCTACAACTGCAATCACACTTTTAGTATTCGTCTGCCTGAATGATTTGTAATGGGCCTAGGACTTCTTTAACTAGGACTGATGCTCAGACTGCAGTGCTATGTGCTCCTGCTGTCCACGTTTGAATTGGAGATAACTACAGCTTTGCAAAACATTTGTTCTAGATCTGAATATGAAATTTAGCATTGTAGAGTTTTTGCAGACTATCGGGATACCTAGAGCACAACATTGATGCAGGATTTTACCTGTCTCGGAGTTGAGAAAATCTGTGTGTTCAACCCTGTGATCTGGCCGAAATGTTTTCAGCTCCAGTTGTATCCTAGGGCTATAAAAGAAAGTTGTGACTCACGGAGAGTGCAGCAGCAAGGGCCATAACCTGTGTGCTTTTCAGCTTGCAGCAAGTAACAGAGGTGCAGGCAAGAGCTTGACAGTGGCTTTTGTGTCCCCAGCAAATACAAAGTTTTGGTCCTAGGATGATGAAGTGGTAAAGCTAAGGTCACAAAGAAAATATTTTTCCTGCTGCTCTCCTCTCCCTTCTTTCCTTGTGCCCTTCCTGTGTGCTGTCATAGCTGGTATTTTGCAGAAGTGGAAGGCAGAGTTTCTGTTACAGGACCTGCATGTTTCATTAAGGCACAGAGGCTGCCAGGGTCCGCATGGCTGCTGTTCACCTGGGAGCAGGACAAATCCTCCAGTGCTCTTTAAATCTCCTGGTGCAATGGGTCCCCTTCCAGCATTTACAGCTTGAAGAAAGATTAAAAACTGGGACCTATTAAAGCGTTTGTTCAAGTCCTTCCAGCAAAAGTAAATGTGTGCTGCTTTCCTTCTCACAGCCCTATTACAGCAATTCAGGCTCCCCATACAATAAAAGGCAAATTAGTTCACCAAGTCCTGGGGAACACCCATATAGATATATATACAAAACCAAACCAAAACACCTCATTACTTTTAATATATCTCATATGCCACTTACCACTATTTTCCCCACCTTCCTGGTGGCCTTCTCACAAGGCAAATTTGCCTGAAAATGAATGAAACAAACTGTGTGACTAACGGCTCTAAGGATGGGGTGGGTTTTTTCCTTTAAAGCAGGAAAAAAAAAAATCTGTTCTCAGTCTCTCTGCTTAGGTGTGAAACTTGCCAGAGGGCTTTCAAATCATGCAGGCACTTAATTCCCAGGAGAAAGCAGGGTTTGTCTCACAGTAAGGAGCTCACTTTTTTTTTTTTTTTTTCGGTGCTATAAGAGTTTTCTCACCCAAGTGAGCATTTCCGTTCTATTATCATCCCTATCATAAGGTAAACTAAGAGGCAACAGAATGAAATCTGATGTAGTAAATAGATGCATTTAATAAGCTACCAAAAGTCTTTATATTAAAAAACAAACAAACAAACAAAACCCAAAACAAACTATCCCCAGTAAATCCAAGAGTGGCTTGATTTTTTTTTTTCCTCCCTTCAGCTCAGTCTGAGCTTCCCTGTGTCCATTCCAAAAATTGTTTTGTCAGCGCGTGTTTGGAGAATGACAGCTTGACTAAACCATTGATATGAAATTTCAGCAACCCTGTATGTTACTGCTGTTTACAAAATTATTTTGAAATAATGAACATTGCAGAAGTATGACTGGTGGTTTGTTTTTCTTATTAAGACTTTTCAAATTAGCATGCATGCAAACTTATAGTTAATTTTGAAATTAAAACAAAACAAAACTTGGGAACTGAAGTACATAGAAGTTTTTCTCTGCTTAAAATCTCTACCAAATGTCTCTTTACTAGCTTCTGTCTGCATATGAGCTGGGAGTGGGCTCTAGCTAGGCAGATGTTTGAGGAGCAATATCATAAAAATTTTTGCATTTGCCTTTCAATATAAGGCAGTTAGATAAACAGCTTGATTAACTGTGACTACTTGTTCCTTGCACAACCATTTTGAAGATGCTAAGGCCTATAAAGAAACAGCAAGTTCTGAAAGGGTTTTTTGACCTATGGAATAAGGATGCGAGGAACTGTGTAATGGTGAGTTACACGGACCTTGGTGGTGCATTTTGTTGGAGTTGCATTTGCTGCAGGTGTGCCTGTGCTTTCTGTCCCAGTCCTGGGTGGCACCAGCTCCCAAGGACATGGGCATTTACTAAGAGCTAAACGTATTTGCTTATAAAGCAAACATGCTTTGGAGGACCTGCATCCAATGTAGTATCACTGGGCAAGAGTCAGTGTAAGCTGTTGTGCTGGACCAAGTAGCGGTGATGGTGTCTGTGAAATCTCGGAGCAACTATGAAGTTTGAGACGTCTTCTTGCTTGAGATTTTAGTGAATTGTGTACAGCAGTAATGCTTTAATCTCACAGCTTCTATAAACATTTACTATTAACAAAGAAAACATGTTGGTCTTGATGGGAAACTTGCTACACTTCCAAAAATTATGTCAAGGATGAAACAGATTCCCATGTTATCAGCTGGGACAGTTTTATTTTGTTGTCACTTAAAATATAGCCGAGAGTGCAAAATGCTGTGTTTCATCAGCACTTTCAGATAACTTTCTGTAGTGCATTTTCCTTTCTTTTAGATACTCTGCATAATTGAAATTACACAAGTCTTTTTTGTAAAAAGGAGAAAACAAAAACCTACTCTGCAAATAAAAACTTAATATGAATATGGTACAAACTGCTTTTCACAAAGAAAATTTGTGGTCAATTTGTTTTTTATCCACTTTTCCCTGTATGTTGAGAAGCTTTCACGGACCAGACACCACATTCCTGCATGCACTAAGGAAGAAATTGTATCCCTAGGATAAGGAATGAGCTATTTACAGATGTCTTAATAGCAGTCATTTCTCTGTTTAGATCAAATCCCATTAGAGGTATGTCTTTAAAACAAAAATTTCTGAACAATTTAAAAAGGTTTCTGATTTAAATACAGTATTTACAGCCCTAGAGGAAGTAGTGAGTGAAATTAATCTTGTAATCAAAGCCAACCTCGCCAAGGTACACTTCCCTTAGTGGAGGGATTTGATGGCCACAGCCTCAGTGGCTGCCATGTCTCCAAGTGGAGGGGCCAGGGAGGCTGTGGCTGCCTGGAGGGAGGTGCTTTGGCTTTTCCCTCCCCACTGGCTGGGGCTATGGGTAGAAAACCACCCCAGGGGGTGAACTTGGCTTTTGTGATTGTCCCCTCTGGCTGCTGTGGAGATCTGGGCAGTTTTGCAGCCCAGGCAGTTTCTTCTTCAACTGTGAAGTGAAAATCCCCACTATAATGCTTGCACAGAGCAGAAGGGCTGAAGTGGTCCAAGTGCTAGTTTCCAGCCAAGGATCTGTCTGGGTGAGAAGTCGTCATACAGGCAACTGATGGAAGTGTGGGGAAGGGGAAAGGGTGTATTTCTGTGCACTGAATTCCTATCACGCTGCCAATGCACTGTGAATTGGGTGTTGAAGGCTTTGGAGCGTAGGTTGGGAATGCAGAACCTGTCGTTGAGAGCACATTTGTGCAACTTCCTTCACCCAGGAAAAATCTTTGTGTTAATGTGCATTAAGTCTTCAAAGCTCAAATGGAGCATGAGCCAGTGCAAGGCTTTCTCATATCCATAGAAAATAGATTTTAAAGTTAGGGGGAAAAACATTGTGTTAATTTCCCATTTATCTGTTTCTGTATTTCCCCATTTTACTCAGGCTAGAAAATAAAGTCCCCAAATGCCAAAATATTTTTCCCCCTTCCTGTTTCTGCTGTGAGCCCAAAACAGAAGTTCTACTGCTCTGATAGGAAACCTGTTCTCATGGACTTGCCAGTCTGTACCCAGCTCAGGCACTGACTTGGCTTTAGTTCAGCAATAAACCAGTTTCCAGATTTTTGGGACTGATACTAATAGCTGAGTTCACCCATTTGTTCTCCAGCTCTATGCCTTTCGGGCTGCAGTGAGTGTTCTTTGACAGACAGCTGAATATTGGCAACCTGACTGCTGAGTGCAAGGTTGATGACAGCCACGTGGTCTCAAACTCATAAATCCATTTTTCAGAGATATGCATGCATGTACTAGAGAAAGTGTGAGACCTTGGATACACAAATCAGTAAAATTCAGCAGTGTTAGCTGGTGACCCTGGATACACAAATCATTAAAATAACGCAACAGTAGCTACCCAGTTTCTGAGTTACTTGGCTATGGTGTCTGGGGTGTAATGCCATTAGAATATTTATAACTAACCAGGTGAAGCCCATCTTTCTTGTGTATGCTTACTCCCACTTCCTAAAAACCTAAACTCCGCACCCTTGTGCTATCTTCTCAATTAGGTATCCCCCTTTACTTCACTGGGGTGTAATTTGCTCTCTGCTGTCACAGCCAGATAGTCTTTGCTGTCCCTGTTTTTGAAGATTGACAGAGTACCAGTTAGATTTCCTGTTTCACAACCACATTAGTCTAGGCAATGTCCCACACAAACGTTGCTTCATTAGCTCTGCCATTTTGAGGTGTCTCTCTCATTTTCTGCAGCTCCTTCCATATTTGGCAGTGTCTCTGCTTGAAAACAGAAGCTTCCCCCACCTCAGCTTTTCAGGTCCCTTATGCTGAGTCAGAAGGACCTCACCTTGACCTGGCAAAGCTCTAGTAGATGCTAGGAGGACTCTGATTTACAATCACACTTTTTTTTCCTGTGGCCTCCTTTGTATCAATTTAACTGTGTTTCAGAGCAAGCCTACTTAATTAATGGCTTCCCTCAGGATATCAAACAGCCATATATCGGATTACTTACTGAAATCCGTAAACATTAAATTGTCTCCAGTTCATTTCTTTAGTCTTTAACATTTTCCATTTATTTTAAAAAAATACAATCAAGATTGTTTGGCAATATTTTCCTTTAATGAACATATGTTGTTTGAGCTTCAAGACATGAGTCACCTTGATCTTGTTTTCAATTAGCTTTTCATGCTCAGTCGTGAAGAATATGTCACATCATCTGTTGAAAATCCACTTTTCTTGTGAGATTTTGGAAATTTTAATTCCAAATTGCCAAATAACCAGTTTTTCTCCTTCCTCACAGACAGCCTTCTGTCAAGGAGCCTACTAAGCAGGGAAGGGTTACCCTTAGACTCCTTAAAAATAATGATTTACTGCTGAAAAAAATTCTGCTCCGATTTTCCTCTCTGCTGTTGCTGTGTCAGCAGTTTCCTAGATCAGGGAGGCTTCACCTATCTTTCTCTTTTTTTTTTTTTTTTTTTTTTTAATTTTAATCACAGTTATGAAAACATCTAAGAGTTTTATTGTGTTTCCATTTCCATCTGTGAAAATGGTGCTGCTGAGGTGAAGGGGATATTTGCCCAGGGGTATGGTGGAGGGGACAGAGAAGGCCTGGGTGCGCAGGTTGTGTTGATGGCTGCACCATCACGCTGAGGGTGCTCTTGCGGAGGCACTCGTGGTGACATCAACTGCAAACCCAGGGCTAAGAAGTAAAGGGGGATACCTAATTGAAAAGCTACAACTAGGGTGCAGAGTTTAGGTTTTTAGGAAATGGGACAGCTTTTGGGGTAAGCGTACACAAGAAAGATGGGCTTCACCTGTTTAGTTATAATTATTCTAAATGCATTATACATCCCCAAGGCTTATATCCTTTTTTTTTTTTCAAACTGGAAAAGTGATTGTGCATGGAAGATTGCACAAATCTACGTGACACATCACAAGCAGACAAAATAATGCAAACGTTTTAATCCAGGAATAAAAATGATTGAGTATAATAAAATTTGCAAAGGAATAACGAAGAACATTACAAGTAAATAACCCCTGATAAAGAGAGCATATAAAACCTGACAAGAAACAAATGTAGACGAATTTTATACACAAAAGATGCAGATCTAAACAAAAAAACCCCAACTTCAGTCCATGAAAAGAAATGCCATGTTTAAAACAGAATATAGATATTAAAGATATGTCAAAAGCTTGGTAGAAGAAGTGGAATGCTGTAACAAAAAGAAACAAATAATACAGTGATGACAGCTCCCACCATGAGAAGTCCTACTTACCAAGCTATAAGTTTTTTAAGGTGTTGTCAAGAAAAAAACAACCTACTTCATGAAGTGTCTTTGGATGTGTAGAAAAGTTATTATAAGTGCTTCAGCACATGTTGCTATAGATACTAAGCTTTTTTAGGCTAAGAAGGATTTTTTTTTAATGGATTAATAAACACAAATAGATGAAGTAGAAAAAAGGAAGGAACAAATGGCCAGTCTTCACCTGGGAAGAAGGTCTCTCCTAAGAATCCAGAAGAATCCACTGTTCAATGAACTCATAGCTATGTGAGAAAACAGGTGACTAGTGAGTGATAAAGTTTAGTGAAGATGTAAAATAATTTCGGGTGGTTCAAGCAGATGTTACTTGAGATTATTCAGGTGATGGGAACCTGAATTCTTAGCAGCTAGATGAAAAAAGGGCAGGGACTTTGTATTGACAGAAACTGAATTTTAAGTTCAATAGCAGTAGGAAACAGCTCAAACTGTGCTAACTGAGGGATGGGCTCCAAATGAGCTACTGCCTTTTTAGGAAAGAGTTGGTAAGGTTGTTATGGAAACTTGTCTGAAAATGTCTGCTGCGCCACTACTTAGTATATTCAACTAGTTTTGCTCCCTGATGACCAACAGGTAGGATTTTCCTTATAAGGTGTCTCTTGTTTCAAGCAAAGGAACCTCCTATTGCTTTCGTATTACGTAATGGAGTGCATTATCCATCCCTTTCACTTCCCACTTCACATTTAATCCTCTGGCATTTGAGTGTGTGTGTGCATCCTATTTTAAAAAATGCTGTCTTGTTTTGGATCCAGCCTAGTTTCTAGTGTAAAGGTTTTGCTCTGAATTTTCTCAAAAGCTTTCTGTTGGTACTTTCTTTTAATCAGTTTGTATAGTTTTTTTAGTCTTAGAAACCTTTACTTCCTCTGCTTCAGAGATTTACCTAATTCAGAGGATATCTAGCACTGGCTAGAATTTTATACAGCTGAGGTGATATGTAGTTTGCAAACTTCATGGTATTCATAATATTTCTTGAAATAATTTTGCTTCTTGTTTTGTATGCACCAGTTATCTGTAGTAGATGTTCGCAGCTTCTGTTTGCTCAGTTTTCTCTTGTCATCAGTAAGCTTGGATGCAGTTTGAGAATTATACTTAATTAAGAAGTTACTTAATAAGAACAGTAAACCTATTTCATGAAAGTTTAATTTCTGAAGGATTAGGTTTCTATGAGCTTTCATTCAGAGGTTGACTGCATAGTGTTTAAAATGAACTTATTTTAAACAGTTATAAAAGAACTTTCTGATATAAAAACCTCTTGAAATCTCCCCTGTGACTTTCACCATTCATTTAATTAAAAAAAAAAAAAAGTTTTTGCAGTATTATAATATGGACATTAATATTAAAATTATGTTTGGATTGCTGACCAGAGCAGAAGCTATATCAGGGAAGTCTCTTTCATTCAACTAATTGAGAATTGCATAGGAAAATAATAAACACATGGTAAATCTCCATCTTCCTTTTCTGAATCATTACACACAGAATGAAATTCACTCCTCCAACATTCAAGCTCACTTTTACTAACCCAGACTGCTGGGTGGGTGAAATTTATCTCCTCAAGGACCTGCTGTTGGGATTTGTGCCCAAGGGCAGCCAACCAGGTGCCTGGGAAGTGAGGCCCACCACAGTGCAGAGGGCGTGAGGGAGCAGATTGTTTGCTTTATAAAACTTAAGCAGCAAAATGAACTGTAAAACAGTTTTTCATTTTTTAAATGAAGGATCTGTCTGTACATAGAAGTATTTGTATACAAATGTATTTCATACAGAAATATTGTAGAACATACAAGCTTTTCCTTCTTACTGCTGAGATACTCATTCAGCAGATTTGTTTCCTGCAAATTTGTGCGCTCTGTTGACCACACAGATGCATTTGCTATTCTGTACTGAGCTGATCCACATTTTAAAAA
This sequence comes from Pterocles gutturalis, assembly GCF_000699245.1. Classification (NCBI taxonomy): domain Eukaryota; kingdom Metazoa; phylum Chordata; class Aves; order Pterocliformes; family Pteroclidae; genus Pterocles; species Pterocles gutturalis. The sequence continues at coordinate 24,405 of NW_010102115.1, forward strand.
CCCTCAGAGGATTTTTCACTGGAGTTTCTTTTTATTAATGCTTTGCTGATAATATATGCAGGAAAATGGAAATGAGTCATTTATTGTTTCATTTGAAGAAGTCACTTAGGATTTATAAGATTATTCTTTTTTTCATCATAAGTGTAATAGCTGACCTTTAAGAGAATGGGTTTATTGTTCTGACAAGATATTGAAGTCCATTTTTTAATGATTTTTTTTTTCTAAGCTTCACATTCTGAAATGAGAAAATATAAATTAGTTCATTGCTCATTGTTACTTATGCTGCACCACTGCAATCATAAACAAGAATTTAAGGGGAACAAAGATCAATGGCTTGTTCTCAGTTCCTTCTTCTTGCCCCCCATTCCCTCCAAGTTTGGTACAATTACGAATGAAAGTTGTAAATAAGATATTTTAGAAATCGGTGTTTCTTGATTCCATTGGAGTTCAACCAAAGTTTCAGATCTAGAACACAAATACAGAATTATCATCATATGTTAATTGCTAATTGCTTAGACCTAAGCTGAAGAACAGTTGCAACTGTTACAAATATTTTCTTTAATATCTTTTAAAATGAAGTTCCTTCTCAGAGTGTATAAATACTTCGGAGAATTGTGTTGGTTCAGTTGAATTACAGACTGCTCCTCAGAAAGATAAGCTCAGTACCCTGAAGGAATTTATTTTCCTTTAATTAAGAAAGTAATATATTGTCCTATTTTATCATCCTCTGAAAATATCTCAAGAGTATCCTCTATTAAGTGAAAGCTAATCTCAGCTGATATCTCCTTTCTCTTTCTCCATCACTTACATAGGAAGATTAATGTAATGCCTTGCTTTCAAATAGGAATCAAGTCACAGGATCTTAAACAGGATCAAATAGAAGAATTCAGACTTTAGTGCCATCCATTGCACCTTCCTCCACCTAGGATATGCCCAAATATTGCCCCCATTGCCAAAGAAAATGCCTTTCCTTGCACAAGCATCAGAGGGTCTTGCAGGTGGTGGGTCTGTAACCCATTGTGAAAATCCCTGTTTTGCCAAGCCTGGGCACGGATGCGCTTCCACATCTTGGCCTGTGTTTCTCACCTTCTTCCTCTCCGTGCTGTGTGCTGAACTGCGGTTTATCAAGAGAAAGGAACAGCTTTTTGTGCAAGGATATGAAGATTGGCAATAACGTTGTTCCTTGGAAAAAGCAGCTGGATGTGAATGGAAATAGCTCCAGCATCAGAGGAAGCATCCTGCCATGTCCTCCCAAAGCTTAAACCAAAGGAGAACAAATGCCTCCGAAGAAATATAAAATTGTGTATAACAAACCCACCCTCATCATGCTGCTTGTGGAGTATCCTGGGGTAAGCTGAGACAGAGTTAACTCTCTTCATAATAGCTAGCAAGAGGCTGTGTTTTGGATTTGTGCTCAGTAGAAAGCTGATAAGAAGTGACGTTTACCCGCTGCCAAGGACAGCAGACCAGCGAAACTGGGAGGGAGCACAGCCCCAGTTA
>NW_010102116.1:0-211 GCF_000699245.1 Pterocles gutturalis
ACAGTCGCTGGACTCGTCCCGGCGCCAGTACCAGGAGAAGGTCCGTGGGGTGGGGTGCTGGGGGCCTGGGTACGGGGGGAAGACGCCCCGGCACAAGCGTGTCCAGCTCCAAACCCAGCTCAGTGCCAGCTACCGGGCATGTCCCTGCCCAGATCTCTGCCCTCACCCCTCCCCGGGGCAGGGGGGACCGGGGTCAGGCTGCCCATGTGGA
>NW_010102116.1:311-639 GCF_000699245.1 Pterocles gutturalis
TCTTTGGAGCAGGGGTGCTCGGATCCCGCTCCGGCAGCAGAGGAGCTGGGATCCTTTCCCAAGGAGAGGGAGAACGTTGGGCAGCAGCGCCGCCGGCGCGGTGCCACGTGTCTCAGCGCAGTTCTGCCTTGTCCCCGCAGTACAAGCAGGTGGAGCAGTACATGTCCTTCCATAAGCTGCCCGCCGACTTCCGCCAGAAGATCCACGACTACTACGAGCACCGCTACCAGGGCAAGATGTTCGACGAGGAGAACATCCTGGGGGAGCTCAGCGAGCCGCTCAAAGAGGTGCGGGAAGCCAGTGCCCTGGGGGAGGGCGGCCGGTCGTT
>NW_010102116.1:665-884 GCF_000699245.1 Pterocles gutturalis
CCTCACCCTGCAGGAGATCATCAACTTCAACTGCCGCAACCTGGTGGCCAACATGCCGCTGTTCGCCAACGCCGACCCCAACTTTGTGACGGCCATGCTGACCAAGCTGCGCTTCGAGGTATTCCAGCCCGGGGACTTCATCATCCGCGAGGGTACCATAGGCAAGAAGATGTACTTCATCCAGCACGGCGTGGTCAGCATCCTCACCAAGGGCAACAA
>NW_010102117.1:0-9982 GCF_000699245.1 Pterocles gutturalis
TTTAACTCTCTCCCCTATCCTCGGATGGGTGGGGGGCGGTAGGCGGGGGAAATTGTGTGAGCAGGTGTGTGGTTTTGGCCCCCAGCCAAGGGCTAACCCATCACACTACCTTAGTTTCCATCTCTACTGGGCTCTGTATTTGTGTTTCAGCTCATCAACGAGGTCCCTGCTTAGTCAAGCGTGTTTTCTGCTGGAAGTCCTAGTATTTGTGCACAATGGGATGATTCATTGTTGAGATCTTTTATTAAACATATTAAATTTTATTTAAAAAAAAAAATTGGCCAGCTTTCCTGGATGGTTTCTTTTATTAAACATATTTTCTTTAAAAAAAAAAAAAAAAATCAGCCAGCTTTAAGGGCAGCCTTGCCCTTTGTGAAAGGATGGTCCTGAAGAACTGTAAAATGTAAAGTAAAAATACTACTATCACCTTCTGATGACAGTTATTATTTCTATCATGTGCATTCTGATTATTTCCTTTGCAAGTTTACTGAGAGATTGCTTTAAAAAGATGTGCAATTTTGTGAAATCTGATCCTTACAAGCATAATACTTAAGAAACAGCAGACAGAATTTCTTGACCAAGAGTAAGCCTATACATACATGTTACACTTTGCTTTTACAGTAAAATATGTCTAATAAAACATATTTGTTTATAGACAACATTATGTAATTTTTGTATCTGCTTTAATGCAAGGCAAAGAACAGCACTATCTTCTTCTTACGGATGGTGAACTGAGGGAGAGACTTCAGAGAAAATTTCTACCTATGAAAGCCTAATGTTCATCTGTCATATCTTCATTAAAAAAAAAACTCAAACTTTTTTTTTTAAGTGCCACTTACTTTAAAGTTTATGTCAGACACATTTTATTTGATAAACCTAGAAAAGCTCCAGAAGAAAAAAGATATTAATCTTGATATTCAAGCAAGCACCTGTGCTAGAATGTCTGGTTCTTGAGATGAATTCTACTTGTAGTCTCAGTACAGCTTTATACCCAGATCAATAGAGCATCTGAAAACCATCACAGAACCTGAACGTGTACTTGTGCTGTGTTATGCTACAAGATTTTTTTATATATATATTCATGGTTTTGACATAGATATGTGCTGCTTTTTCATCTGTTTTTGTTAGTAGTTACTTTACTTTAAGATCTCTTATCAGAGTTATAAAAAAGAATAGAAACCAAACATAAGATGACAACACTGAAATGTTAAATGTAGTTTTCATATTAATAGTATACCTTTCTTCCTTAAACTGTGTACATGCATATAATATTTAAAGTATGATATATTGCCTGGTTTTATTTTAAAATTTATTAAAAATTCAAGAAAAACCTATTTTTTAAGGGAAAAGAAAGAAGGCAGGTAAGACAGCCTGGACCCATTGTTGCTATTGTTAATTTCAGTCCAGTTTTCTTAAAGAAAAAAGATTATTAAAAAAAAAACCAAAATAGAAGAAGGAAGATTAAGCTGTAGTAATTCTTGCTAGTGATGAAATTTAACTTGCAAATTTTTTGTTAGAGAAGTACAGGCACACACACACATTCTCCTATCAGCCTAGCAAAGACCAAGCAAACTTGTAGAAGCATCAAGCTGTGTAAAACATTGCTTTTAGCTGCTTCTCTCCTCAGCAGTTCTCAGCAGTGTGTCAGAAAATACTCTCTTGTTAGCTAAACTGGAGGGTTATTAAAACCAGATTAAAATGAAAGAAGAGAAAGAAGACAACAGAGAAAACACAAACACACAAAAGAGAGAGCCCAGCTTCCTTCCTTTATCCTTCAGAAATTTACCTGGCTACACAGTGGGTGATTAGGTAATCTGTATTTTGATTACTTTATTATATGCTTGATGTTAGATATTGTGAATCTGAGGTAAGGTGCACAGGTTACATACTCTATGTGAAACTAAGGATTTAGCTGACATTTTTGGATGTCATCTGGATTTGCATCTCTGCTTCATTTTGGTCAGGTTATTGCTCAGACTCTTGCTCGTTGACATAATGTTAGCTCCATGTATGTTTTAGGATATTTGAAGGCAGAGAAGGTATTACATTAAAGTAGTCCAGTTCAGTTATCATCTTCCAAGCTAAATTACAGTTTCTAGGAAATGGCCGTCATTAGAATACCTTATTTAATCATTCAGTTAGGCTTAATTTTCAGTGTATCAGTTTGCACTAATTAATGTTAGTTTTTAAATCTTTTTGTTTATCAAATATGGTCTCTCTGTGGATTAAAAACATACAGTGGCTGTGATGGCTAGCATTGACATTAAGCCTCGGCATCATGAAATTAGCAATCCTTACTTAGTTGATAGTTTCATAGCAAGAAAAACTGGTGACAGTGGATGAGTCTAATTTTGTGACATTCTCCAACTTTAAGTAATGGTAAGCCATATCGTTGCTTTCTGTCAGTAAGAGCAGTCCTTAAGAGGGAACAGAGATGTGACAACAACAGAAGGTGATTCACAGTAACTGACAATATGCCTCAAAGTAGGTTTGAAATATCAATATTATTGACCTTGGTATGTGAAACATTTCCTTCTTGTAGGAGATCTGCCTATTCAGTAGTCAGAAAGTAAGAAGTGACTCATCAGATGGTGGATTACTGGAATAAGAATAATTTTGTTCGGAATTAAACATCAGGATTAGCTGCTGTTCATTCTGTGATTGCAGTAAAGACAGAAAGCACTACATTTTATTTTAGGAAAAAAGCCTCACAAGATTTACTGATTAATTCTTTCTTTGCATAAAACTGTGAGTCATCTTCAATGGCACTATTATGGCAGGAGTCAGAGCACCTCTGACTGTGCATTTGTCAGATTTCACAACGTAAATGGTGTCAGGATGAAGTGCCTTCAAAGGAGATCCCTAAATATGCAAACGTTAGCTTTGGTGATAAAGAAGAATAAACTTTTTATAATTTTTTTGTTATATAAATATCCCTCCATATTGGAAAAGGAAGAAATGAAAACTTGAAGATCTGGCAGTTCAATACAGAATAAAGAATAACTTCCACAGTAATAAAAATATTTAAAGATTTAGTGATCTTTTTTCAAGATAGAAAAGTTAACCTCAGGTATTTTCATGTTTCATTCCATCTATTAAACAAGATTTTAACCTTTGTAGATTGAATGTGTCATTCTCTGTCTCTTGTTCAGTGCTGTGTACATTTAAACAGCATTGTTGTCCTGTCCAGAAATTATTATTTGTATGACAGGGAAGTATTTTCTCTATGTAACACGCAGAATAAATTGGGGTTGTTTTTTTTTTTTTTTTCAAAAATGTAAGTTACATTGGAATCTTACAAATAAAAAGTACCGTAAAACCATCATGCCTAAAAGGATATACACAATGGATATGCACAACACAACATGAGGAATTGTTATGTGAACTATTTGCAAAATAATATTTGAGGAAGAGGTAAGACTACAACTTCACAAAAATCAACATAAAATTGTAACTTTTACATTTACAGAAATATGCCACTTCTCATGCTTCCAATTATTGTGTTCTAGTCTTAATTCAGTTTTTTTTTAACCAGAATCAAAATCTGAAGAGCGTAATTTTACACTGGACCTTCTTCAATTTAAACATGTTTCAGTGTTTTTGGTCTGGGTAATTTTCTTTCTTCCTCTTTGGGGCTTCATCAGACTTTAAGCCACTATAGCAAAACAGGAGTTTGAGGTCACCTTTGTGATAGGACAAACAGCTTTCATTAACAAATAAATAAAAACATTGATTATTGTTATGCGTCTGAAAAAAAGTGTGTCTACAATTTACAGTACAAAATTTTACATTTTACTTATTTTTAAAAATTGTTTGTTCCATAGTGAATAGAGATTTTTGCATACTACAGACTCTTAAAGCCTTCGTAAATGATGGCTTCTTTTATTAGAGTATTATGGAAAACAAATCTTTTGAATGTTATTGTCAATTTATTTACATGATAAATGAGCTGATGTAGGAAGCCAAAAGAATATTGTATTTCTATCTTACTGTATTTTAAGGACCTCAGTTCGATTTAAAAAAGTAATCTGCAACAACTATTATGTGTCCATTGCTATTATTTAAAGTATCCTTCCTTTATTTATTTCTTTTTATTTGATGCAATTGCTAAAAACAATGATTCTTTAAATTTGTCAAATATTTTCCAATAATCTCAGTATTAAACAGGGTCCAGAAAGGGATTAGTTAAATGATGGTAAAAATATTTTCTGCTTTTACTTCACAGTGGTTTTACTGTGCTTTTTCTTCTTTCTCTAACATCACAAGTACCAAACAGAAATGAAACAATATAAGTATTGCCTAGAGTGTTTTCAAGTACTGAGATACACCTTAGAAACATACTCACATTTTGTGTTAACTATATTAGTTTGATATTTTAATGATTTTCATAAGTGAATTATCATTAACTTCACATATTATGCATAATTATTTCCAAGGGCAAACACACTTGCTTTGCAGAGACAACAAAAATGGAAAGAATTATTAAAGCAACTTTCAACAGTTGAATAGAGTACAAAATTAAGTATTAAGATAGCTAGCTCATTCAGAGTCTAAGAGCAAAGTCAGGCTTAATACAGAATCACATCTTTTTGGTCACAGTGATTCAGAATAGATGCATTTTCTTACGAAAGTATTTTTATGTTTGATATTTATGTAAATAAATAGACATCTCAGACACAAAAATCATAAAAGTGAACAGGAATATTAAAAAAAATAAAAGAAGGCAGATTTCTTATCCTTTATTGCTTCTTTAAAGAGAGGATCAAATTATTTCTATCATCACAAAAAAAAAAAAAAAAAAGTTTTAGCTTCTGATACAGTCATGCCAGAGAATACCTGGAATTACTGTATCATCACTACTAACTGGAACACCAGCTGATCCAATTAGTTTCCACTGTGTGTATTTCCTCTATTATATTTGTAATTAATACTCCATTTTATTTGAGAATAATCTTGGGTTTAGTAGTTGTGAACTTAACAAAAATTAACCTTATAAAAGAGAACTTCAGCTTGATATCACCCTTTAAAATCTAACCAAGATTGATAGCGTATACATAATTTCTTCTCAAAGATAAGACAAACTTTAGACTTCTGATTAATTTTTAAATGTGCTTGATACCTTTTCTAAGTTTTCCTGTTTTACTGAAAAGGAAGAAAGGGGGTGAAATAGTTTCATGGTTTAGTGATCTATTCCTCTTCACGTATTAATCACCTATTAATTCAAAAAGACACTAGATGGATCAATAGGTCATACTTTGCCCTACGTAGACTACAGAATTTGCATTTAGTTCTTGGCCTGTTAGTCCCTTCACACTAATATGGATCCAGTTCTTAAAAGCAGCATTATAAAATCTCTGTTGGAATGACTAATATAGAGCATTTAGGAATAAAAGGAGGTCTGAATTAATTTTAAACAATTTTTCCCAGTATTTCAGGTAGATTTGGAGTTTTTAACCACATCAGAACCTATTTATATCCAAGTTGTGATCTGGATGAGAAGAGAATTAGAGGAGTAAAACGGGTAGCCTAGTGGTTGGGCTTAATGGGCACTGGTTATTAGGTGGTATCACTGAGTCTGTATTGGGCTGGATTGTTCAGCCTGGAGAAGAGATGGCTTTAGGGGGGAACCTAAGAGCAGACTCCCAGTGCCTGAAGGAAGGTCAGCAAGGAGATGGACCCAGGCTCTTCACAGCTGTGTGTGGTGAGAGGATGGGAGACAACAGACCTATGTTGGAAAACAAGACATTCAGCTTGGGTGCAATGAAAAGAACATTCCCAATAGAACATCAAAGCAGTGCAGTGGGTTGCCCAAAAAGGTGGTAAAACAATGGCCATTTTCAAGACCTGACAGCATAGCATGAGCAGACCTGAATATATCTGAGCAACCAGCTCTGACTTGAGAGGTGCCCTTGCAGCACATTTGACCAAAGACTTCGTGAGATCCTTTCCCACCTGAATTATCTTATAGTCATTTGACTCTATATCCAAAATATAGGTCAGAGGCATAATGGTAACAGCAAAGAAAACAAGGAAATCTTGCTAAATATGAGAAAGTACATTTAGATTTAAATTTGCTTAAGAACCTCTCCATAAGATTCTCTAACACTTTCTTGCATCTATACAGCTGGAAGTATTAGCAAGGAAAGAGTAAAATAAACGCATCTATCAACTTGGTGAAACAACAAATACATCTTTCCAGGACTGACATTTGTGCAAATGAAGTGACAAAAGATTAAGTTAAGCATATGACTACCAACCTTCAGTCAGTTTTTTGTACTTGACATGGTCTTTGCTTGCCCATTATCCCTTAAAAGAACCCACAAATTAAACTGTTTTGGTTTTTTTTTATTATTATTATTATTTTTTTCCCAAGTTACTTATAGCCTTTGTTTAATTATAATTCTGATCTCTCACGTCTTCCTGGGAAGAATCCTGGTTTAGTTTCTTTGCTTATTTGTTTTGTTTTGTTTTTAATGATAGCAATTTAAATTACATGCATCATGTTTGAAATTATGTATTAATTGTATTCTAACCACAACTGACATGCTGTAGCTAAGGAAACATAGAATTATCCTGTTTAATGTTTTGTAAATGGTACTGTGAATGTGTGAAGAATTATTGTTTAAAATTTGCATAAATGTCCTCCATTTACAAAATTACAGAGAAATTTTATCGCAACAAAATCGTGGCATTTTTTTCTTTTCCATTATCACACTAATGTACATACTCTATTCATCACAGATTTTTCTTTCAATAACATTATATTTAGAGGCAGGAATTGACTTCTGTATAGAATTTATTTTTATTGAATGGCTCTGTAAAAAGAGACAGTCTTTGTTTTCCCCTCAGCTAGAGGTGTGTACAAACTACGACAGTGAATAGGCCTTTCTATCTAATACACTTTTGTCTTTTGTGTGGAACAAAACACTACACTTCCCACTTTCAATCTGTCATATTACTTTGAAAGACAGGCCCAAGTATGAGCATTTGCAATACTATATTTCTGGTGGTTACTAGTGCCAAACATTTGCTTTAAAGCAGTTGATGACCTTTTTTTTTTTTTTTAGAATCAAGGACAGTTTTTGTTTTATTTAGCATTATGTATTTTGTTTCTAAATGAAACTCAGGCATGCTAAAATCTTTATTAATATGACTATCTACTGCATGCCCATTTTGATTGTATTGAGCTTACTGCACACCAGTTTCTCCCATTACAATGTGACAATTCCCAACATCCCAATATTTTTTTGTTGTTTTCATCTATGCGAACTTAAACATTGCACCTGGAGATGGGGAGAGAACATTCTGTTTGTTACCTTTTTTACAGTCAAGTGCAGCTGATCTGAATGAACTGTGTAGGAATCTTCTAATTTCTTAGTTTTCTAGAGACTGAGGTATACAGAAAATGTGTTTGGTCATAAATAGGAAACAACTGTTCACACTTTTAGATTGATTTTTTTCCCGGGCTGTTATGGTAGCTGGCCTTTTAAAGAAGTAGTTTAGATAAGAATTGCTAAAACCCCCATGTCTACTGAATTTCCTGGGAGTGTAAAGGATAGTTGCTTTTTAGCCTGCTTTTTGAAAGCAGTATGACAACTCATGATAGCTCTAAGTATGGGAATTTCTGCATGAGGCTATTATCTCTCTGTTTCACTGACTCTTGGATATCCTGGAGTGATACAGGGAGCTCCCCCTTTCTTTCTTGCATTACTGCAACTGTTATAGTTGTTCTCAAACAGGCTGCACTGTAAAAGAGTACAGCCTATTTTATCAGTCCTAACTGGGAAGTGCACTTCGCATGAATTATGGCACGCAAATAAACCAAGTTAGAGTGCAGGTGGATTAGTTTGTTACATAAATATAGTATGATGGCCCTAGCACGTCAATGGGATATTGGTGAGGACTGTAAAGGTACAATCTTCTTCATTTCTGAAGACATGGAGATGAATCCAGGTTGGTCCAGTCAAGTAAACCTTAGCTCATTGCTGTAGGAATAAATGACATTCTGGCTCTGAATTTGGCCAAAGATATTAAATATTTGTCACAGGATTGTTATATGACATGTGGGATATACTTTCTGTCAGAAAACATAATCCTGTCATATCAGCCTGGACAGCCAGGTTAATTGGTCGTCTCCCTCTGCTACGGTGTTTTTGAAGGAACAGCCATGGAGTGAAGACATCTGACTATACACAGCAATATATTGTTGCATTTTCTAATATACATCTTTTTGAGCTATTTGTTGAATATTTGTGCTGTGACATAAATAAATAAATTCATACCAGCATTTATCCCAGAAATTAGTGACTCCCTCACACTCAGCTAAATTAATTGATATGTGTCCACTGTGCAAATTATGTAGAAGAGCTTTTGTGGGAAGCAATATCTTGTATTCTGATAATTTATATTTATGTAAAGTTGTCAGTCCTGGTTACAAATATTATTTTTTCTACCTATTCCAAAAATGAATTCTTAAAACTAAATATGGCAGTCCTTTCTTTAGCAATATGAATGAGAAGTCCTAAATCCTCAGAGATTAATTATAACCAGATGATAAACCTGTGGAACCTTTCATCAACTTTCTCAACTCATTCACTGTGGGTGATTGTTTACATATAAAGACTTCCCGTAAAACATGTAAAACAATTCTAGGGACAAGGAGAGGCATGTGTGTGGAAATTTTACTAAGTAAAAAGACAAGTTATTTAGACTCCATCCAAAACGTGCTCTAAGAATGAGCTACTGCTATACTGGGAATTTTGTAATCAAAAATGGATTTCACAAAGTAGAAGTGTTCCTTAATGCCCCTCCAGATTGCCACTTTGAGAAAATATTTTAAAAGTTCTTCTAAAGTAGTAATTATAAATACATGTAAGCTTAACAATAAAACTTTTCAGTATCTTTTGACTTCCTTTTTCTTTGACAGGAGAAAACTTCAATCATATTCAAACTAATTCTATATCAAAGAATTCATTGTTTTCAGATAAATTCCATTGTAACAAGTCTTCAAATTTTTTCTGCATGGAAAAGAGGCTTTTGGTACTATTTTCCCCATCAAAGATTTTCACAGGCTCTCCAGGTTCAGTGAAGTTTGAGCAGATATACCAAAAAATCTACTAAGTTTCTCCAAGTTCCTTGAAACTGGCAGCTGGGAAGATGTAACAAATTCAAGTGAACAGCCTAATTGAGGGAAAGATTTGGTTTGAAATCAGCAGTTTTTCTCTTGGCCACTCAGTACACATGGATCCAGCCTTACTATCTTTAACCTTCTGCCCAGCCATTGGTAGAACCATGTGTGTGATGGCAAGTGGAGAAAAGCTATGGGAAGGAATGCAGCATTGTAAAATGGGAAATCATGAGAATGATGAGGAAATAAGGAAACTACAGTGGAAATGATTTTAAATAGAAAACATTACTCCACCGAGAACATGATTTCAGTATCTCATGTTATAACTAACATGATTTTTATTGGGGGTAGAAAAATAAGTAGGTAAATTTGAATAAAAAAACTGGTCCTAATCCTAAGCTCTAAAAGGTCTGACACAGTAAGTGTTCCTGCACATTGTCTGATCTTCACAATCTGTAGTACTCATACACTTTGCAAAATATGTAAGGTACCTTCATGTAATTTACCCCATAAATAAGTTTAGACTAGATAGAATTGTTTAATATTTGACCCCTTTGATCATATGTCTGGTGAAGGTGACATATACCTGTGTCACCTTTCATTGTATGTTGTGCTACTGTCACGGTAATTATAAGGAAAAGCTGTGCTCATATGTAATTACGGAAATCAAAACATTTAAGCTCACCTCCTGACAGAGGAACAATATATTTTGGCCACCTGTAATACTATCTGACACAGCAATGACATATGGAATTTAAATTACTTTATTACGAAATATGTAATATGGAGAATTTGCAAGTTTTACATCTGTATTGAAGACATATGACAGTTAACCTGGAATCTTTTTTTTTTTTT
>NW_010102118.1:0-11776 GCF_000699245.1 Pterocles gutturalis
CCAACCTTAATGATTCTGTGATAACATCTCCAGCATGCAAACAGAATGCCATGCAACCACAAAAGGCAATTACTCTTACAACACATGCATAATGAAATCTGACTGCATTATCTTTTTGTCCTTAATAAGACCAGTTTACATTTTTGCAATTTGTGATGCATTTTTTTTTTTTCCTGTAAGACATCTGTTTGCATGGTGCTATTTTTAAAAAAAAGAGGGAGGAAAAAAAGTGGAGTAATACATGTCAAGTAAGGAAAAAAACACATTCAGGATGGAATTATGGCATTGTTAATTAAGCTGAAGACAAAAAGGAAGAAAGCATTTATACAAGGACATGCCTTCCTGTCTAAATCATAGAGGGGACAGCTCAAGAAGTGGTCAGCTTCTGACACTTCGGGCCAGTGCCAGCTGTCTCTGGAGAACGGAGCTGGACACGCTGAAGCAACACTGAGCACTTGTGCCTATTGTCCAACTGGTGGGAGTGCCCACCAGAAACATGGTCTGAGCCTGGCAGCCTCGCTGTGCTGTGGTGATGCCTTGGGAGATTAGAGAGTATCAGTGCAGTTCCCGATAAAGTCAGTGGTTTGCAGAAATATGTACTAAAATTTCTAAGCGCACAATAATCTATCTATCTATGTATCCCTTCAGTGACTCCCCCTTTCCATCATGACATACTACAATTTTACTGAGATACTTTTACTGAATATTGCAAATGAGTATGACTGTGATGTTGAACCAGATTCAGCAACTCTAGTGTGCTGTAGTCCAATAGTGTGGACTTGAACAACAAGTTTTTCAGTGAGTTTAATGTGAGTGCTGAACACTCATACAGGGTTGATGATTCTGTTCAACATGAATAATTCTTGGGCATCCCTGAACAGATGTGAACACGTTAGTTGAAATAATGCATTTCTGTTTGATCATAAAGAATTACAGGTATTCAGATAATCCATTTAATTTAGGTAATTAGCAAACTGTCTTTACATGCTTTGTTTTAAATAGATGGATAGGTGATGGTTTAGCAAAAACTTCAATCCCAGCAGCTAATGCTCATTGTTCCACTGAGTCACATTGAGCTCTGTCTCAGTATGTCAGAATGATGGAACATGCAGCCCATTAAGCTGCCAAAAACATTAAGTGTGGAATATAAATAGATGTTTTAGTATCACAGGTGCTGCTGAATTGTCTGGAGAGACAGTATTCACATTTACAGATAATAGTCCATCCATACTATCCAAAGATCATGTCTCCCATTGTTTCTGGAAAGCACTGTCCTGAAAATAATCATTAATAAGACTGGTTACTCATGGGAAAAGGAAAAGTTGTGCAATCTGAGACTGGTCTCTTCCAAGTCTGCTTATAAAACTTACCTGGATCCAGAAATAAGATTTTAATGTTATTAGATTATGTTTGGTACATTGCAGACTTTCACTTCTCCTAGGGTTGAGCACTGTCAATTTACTCTGTGTCATCTTCATATTTATGTCATTGTGGTGCCCAACTTCTTTGTTCAAATGTGATACAAAGCCATGGGCTGGGATATGGCAAGTCAAAGAATAAATTGTGAATGCAGCAACAAAACTATTGTTACTAAGAAACTATTGTACTCGACATTTCTTTAGTTTTCAGGTCCTGAAGTATCTCCTAAAAACCATACTGGCCATATGAACAGGTTTAAAGTAGCCACAGTCATTCATGGAGGAATTATCTTCAGACTGAAGCAGCTCATGACCTTTGCAAAGAAATCTGTACTGCTTTAAAAAGCCTGCATAAAGTGCTAGAACTGCTGCATTTTTTTCACCTCTTCCAGGTTCTTCTCTACTCTAGAAACCAGGCAATACGCAGCTCAGTTACTCCAGCCCCAGATTTAAGATTTCACTGCACTTCTTGAGAAACACAGCACAGATTTTTTAATAGAGATCTTAAGTCTAATGACCGCCATTTAAGTTGATAAAATATTGTCATCCTAATTCCACATTGTGTGTAGGAGGCAATTGACGCAGAAAGCAGGAACTATTTGCTTTGACATCTTAAGTCTAGATCCATGACAAAGCCGGGACCAGGGTCCCCCAAGAACTTACCCCTAATCTTACAAGCAATACTTCCTTTCAACCTGGCATAGTAAATGAAAAATAACCACTAAAAAAGGAAATTTATTATATGAAATGGGATAATCCTTGCCACACCCTCAGCAGAAAAGCAGAAATCACAAATTAAAGCCATGCTCACATATTAGCCCTGGGTTTTGAAATTTCAGCTTTCATTCTAGCAATGGAAATGTTAGTAAGTAAAATAAAGAAAAGCAAGTGACATCCTCAACAGTCTCATTAACAGATTGTGCAAGAAATGGAGGGATCAGACATGGATTAAACAAAAAAGGAAAAAAACAGGTTATTATTTTTCTTTTCAAACTGCATAAGACCACACAGCCTTTTCATTACATTGCAATTATTGCAATTATATAGTTTTAAAAAAAGTTCTGTTGTAGCATCTGAAATCAGAAAGTAGAACTGCCACTAGTGATAGAGCCTGCCTATTACAGAGAATGAAATCAAAGAGTATATACTTAATGGATGTTGGAAAGTATATTGCATTTTTACAGCTGATGTTGTAGTAATAAGTGCTGTTAGTATCGGAGACAAGCATCTTCTCAATACTGGCCTTAGCTAAAGTCCAGCTAGCACAAGCACAGTTATTAGAGGACACAATTCAAGCTGTGATAGTTCACCATGTCTACATATTTCATGCATACTCTATTTGTGCCTTTGGGTCCTAACACTTTAATCTCATTCTTTCAGTCCATGTGGTGGCAATCCCTGTTGAAATCTTTGGGTGCTATTGCAATATCAACAACTGCCGCTACTAAATCACTTTAAATCATGTTTCTATTGCAACTCTGACATGTGCCTGTGTGTCTAAGGAACCTTACATCAGTGCTCTTCAGAGTCTAATATTGCATAAACCTCTTTTGCAACAACACCAGCTCGCTGATACACAATCCAAGCGCCCCCAAACGCTGTATTAATAAATACGGGCTTTTATGACATTCTTTTTAAAGGCAGATCCTTCCAAATGAAATATTGCCTCAGTGTTTTAGCTCTTTGAATCCTTTATTCCTGAGGGTCTGACTTTAACCTTCCTCTCACAAATTGTAAAGGTAACTTGAGTGACACTGCTGAAATACACGGCTCCTCTGTGATTCCTCCGGCTTTGGTATGATTCGGGTAGCTGCAGTTTGGCCTTTAGTAACCTACAATGCTTTTCACCCCAAGCGAAAACATATTTTACAATTCCTCCAGGAGAGCCAACACTTTACTTGCTGCATGTGTTCTCACTTAAATGACAATAAAGACTCTAGACTACGTGATCATACAAGGGTTCAAGACCTTCATTCCCCAGGACATTGAGTTAAAAGAGCATTAAAGAGAGAAAATAGCGTGGAAATCTAGGTGCCATCTACTAGCCTGCCATCCGTCTTTCAGTTTCACACATTATATCTAAGAGATTCTTTAGGGATTTAACTTACCCTATGACTATACATACCTGCTCATTTATTTTTCCACAGTTTTCTTTGGAGTGTGCTTCCATTCTCAACACAGACTTTCAAAACTAGTAATTTTATTTTGTTTAGTGAAAAAAAAAATCATTTTCTTCCTCTCCTTACCACTTCTGTACACATGGCCCAGGGAAACATAGGTAACTTACTTCTCTCTGCCTCAAACTCCATAACCAGCTGTGGAGTCTGTGGCTGGTTAGACGCTTACCCAAGTCCGACCCGTGTGTCCCTATTTCTGTTCATCAAGTTGCTGAAGTCTAATTAAGGGCCTATCCATAATTACAGAGCGGCTCTTTGTCCCTGCAGAATGGGGCGCACAGATGGATGCTCTAATGGAAATTAGGCAGCAGCCTGCCCGTGATTGATGAGTCAGGAAGAGCCAAGCCCCTACCCTCGCTGGAGTCGAGGTGCTCTTGGACCAAGCCGGCAGGAGAGCAAGCAGACAGCATTTCAACACTGATGTCAGCAGGTGGTCCTGAGCAAGCAAATCTCCCGAGTGAAAGATGACATCCCTATATAATCACTTTTCAGACCAGAACTGTTTTTAGGTAGAAAATCTCTCTCTCTGAGAAAGACACAGCAAGAGGCAATTAAGTGCTGCTTTCAGCTCTTCTTTTTGCCCCAGTAACATAGACAAATTCCAGCCAAACAAGCCTTCAGAAGTGCAGAGACAGCAGTCCTGTATTTACTTGCCTCACGTTACTAAAGTTGATTTGAACACAGGGTCTGGCCACGTCCATGGTTCATGATCAGACTCAGCACACAGGGCTGAAACTCCCACTAATTTTTCAAGAAAGCCGTCAGCCTCCATTTTAATCACACGCCCAATGAGAAAGGTTTGTCATGTCCTCTGAAAAACCCGAGGCAAGCCTTCCACGTTTCTAAAATCTCCTTTTCCTTCCCTTCCTCTCTGACTCTCCGCTGCAAGGAGCTCAGCACCACTGCTTAGGAAGGGAGGCAGCCTGGGGACTGCAGAGCGAGGCACGGCATCAAGGGACGCCGGGACAGCCGTATGAATGAACTTGTACTGGAAGCATCACAGAGGGATCGATTTTCTTTAAACAGAGAAAGAAACAGAATGGATGAAAATGAGTCGTAAAAAGATGAGGAGAGGAGAAAAATAATTTAAATCAGTCTCCTGAGATCAAGTATGAGAAAAGGAACATACGTACTTAACAAACGAGTGAGTTGAAAGGCACATTTTTCTTGCTGTCAATCTCTTGCCCTTCTATAGGTATAAAATGGTAATATTAAGTCTAATCAGTACAGGCTGGAACTCTTTATTGTTTAAAGGGATGTGCATGTAGTCCTGCTGCACAGTAACCAGGGAAGAGAGATTCTGACAAATGTGTGATCATTTCTGCCTCATTGGAAAGAGATTGTGACTAATTCTCACTATCAGTTTTAGTTTCCTCATGCAGAAAGACTAAACTCTTACTGTTTCCAGCTCTTGGGACCTTATAATTAGTCTTTGGATTGTGTAAAAGATTCAGCTCCTGGAGGTACAGAAATATGTAGAAATTTTAGATTCCATCAATGCCTCCCTCACTCCAAAAAAAACTTAAAAAAAAAAAAAAAAAAGAAAATGGTCCAAATGGTCCTAGCTTTAATGATTGCATTGGAAAATTTTTGAAAGCGTCAGATGCACAGTCAGAAGCTAGAAGGAACCTACCTTTAAAAAAACTCAAACCCATTAAATATTATACATAGCTGTAGTTGGGATATTGCAATACATTAATCTGAATGCCAGATTAAAAATGTTTATGCTAATGTGTATGTAGAAACAAATGTAAAGAGCACACTTTCATTAAGCAGCTGTAGGTACCGTATTGCTATGCAACATCAGATCTTTGCCCTGTGGGACCTTTTCAAAGCTTTCCCTAAAGCTGATGACCATCCCAAATGGAATTTAATTTTTCCTGTACATTGAAACTGTAATAAGGCACGTTTGCACTTGCTGTTGTGAAACTGTCACCAGCAAATATTGCATACAAAAAAATCCCGAACCTGTAGCTGATATGCTGCTTAATGCCATGAAGACTAATTAGAATGTCGTTATTATGGCTGCTGCTCCATCTCCTTAGGATAAATTAATAACTGGCATTACATATATAGTCACAAATTTGGAAATAACCTACATGATTGCTTTGCTCAGAGTTCACCAATACCATCCAAAAATAATTGAAAAAGAAAACTCACAAAGGCTGTAGAATTCACTAAATTAACATTTCCTATCTACTACCCAAAGGAATGCTTAAATCGCCTTGTGCTGCCAAGTCTTTTCCAAATAATATATGACAAAATTATAAAACTTTTAAAGGAAATGCAATGCAACAAGTGATGAACAATGGCTAGCCATTCCTTTAGCAGACTAATCCTATAAAAACAAATTTCCTGGACTACTCATTTATTATTTACTTACTCCGATTTATAATCACCTAGCAAAATTAAAGGCAGAAATAACTTTTGCATTATTTCAGCAAAGAACAAGTGAATTTGCGATTTTGAGACATGCCTTGTGATGAGCAGGACAGGTATGGCAAACAGGTCTGAATATCCTCTCGTGTCTCCTGAACACTGGACTGGTAGGTAGGTTTGTGCACGCAGCATCATCAATTAAAGCAGCTCCAGGGACTGCTGCTCACATCTCCCTCTGAAGCTTTTCCAAAGCTCCATTTAAATCTCTTTCAATTCTGCTCCTGCCAAGCTCATTTGCAGGCTTCAGTGAGAGCAGCAGGGAAGCAGTAGAGACCTCCTAAGATCTTCGTTCTAATACCTCTGTCCTATGGCCTTTCCCTCCAAGCATGGCCCAAAACGAAGATCCCGTTATGAGAAGAAAATGTGAGTTCCCTATACTGAGAAAAGTTAACAAAGTAATACTTCTGAGTAGAAGATTTACCTGAGCTAGTGCTGAAATCTGGAGCTTGTCCCATTTTATATTGCCCAAACATTCGTTTAACATTTTAGAGCAGTATATAGCAAAGCTCCATTCCACCTGCATTCCCCTTTACATAAACACCATACGAGATGCAGAATGTTTTGGGATTATACATCTAATTTCGTTATTTTCACTCTTGCTCTACTTCAGCTGCATAATGTTCACAGGCACTTGCAACTACTTACAAGTCGCATTAGAATACGATTTGGACTTGCCCCATTTGATTAATGTTTGAGGAAAAATTCCAAGTGCTTCCACCTCTGCTCCTCTGAAAAATGACTTTATAAAATGGCAGTACAGAGTCTATTTCCTTGAGAATTTCAATGTCAAATGTGTTCAGCTGAAGTACATAAAAGAAAAGTATGGGTTTCTTTCCCAAACAGTCAACTCAAACTTGAGAAATAAAGTCTCTTTCCTTTGCATCAAAGGAGTAAGGAAGAATACAGAAATTCATACTTAACACCAGTGCATTTCTACTGTATTCCATTTATACTTTTACTGTCACTGTCATTAAAAAAAAAAAAAAGATATTGTCAAGCTTTTAATTGATTTAGTTGACGTTTTACTTTAGTTGTTTGCAATTGTATCCATGCTTAGTGCTTTTCCAGGATGTAAATGCTTCGGTTCCTATGCAGCAAGCATTACTCATGCTAGCGGGATTTAGAAATGAAAACTGCTACTGCCAGCAATGGAAAGAAAAGAAAGAAGATGGGGCATCCCTAAAATGCAAAAAATTCGCAATGAACATCGTGCAAAAAGAAAAACCGTACTGGATATACTGTATATTTCCAGGAAGCTACCTGTGTTCACAAGCAAAGAAAACGGAAATCTAGGGCAAACCTTTCAAGCTCTGCTCCTGGAAGAGATAACCCTAAAATGCTCTGAAAATGATAAATTTTCATGTCAGTCAGACAGGGAAGACATGTCAGTAGGGCAGTTTTAGCCTGAAAAACATCGACGTATCTATGCAAGACTATTTTAGAAGCAGAGTTGATAGGAGCAGCTCTGAATACACAACATATGTATTAATTAGTGGATCACAACTCTGCACTATTTATGTTGGTAAGGGTATTGTAGATATTAGTGGACCATTAGGTTGCTTCACAAGAGATGCAAACAATCTGTCTTCCCTTGTTACCCGTCTTTGCAGTCCAAGTAAACCTCTTCAAGTTTGCTAAAGAACAAAAAATTTGCTTGTAAAATTAAATGTACTGGATTCTGAATATGCTGAATGACCATCAGTTTGTAGGCCTATAAAATGGATATTTATTCCAAATCAGTTGACTATAAGACTTAACTCAAAATTGAATTTATGGTATTAATAATTAATTTTAAATGTCCTCTAGAATAAGCAGAAAAGCTATAGCTTTTAGAATCTATCACTCCCTAATGTCTTGCCAAAAATGCTTGGAGTTGCATACAGAAGTAAATAATATGCTCCACCTTGTAAATCTGAGCCCCATCCAAATAACAGAGCGTGCTGTGATACTGAGAGAGCCCAGCAAATGAAAGTCAGCTCACGGTTTGGGAGGGCAGAGGGGCTTCTATCAGAAGCATTTGTCGCTAAAAACTGTCTTTGGTATTTATTTGGTATTTGGCATTGTGACAGTCATATCAGCAGTGAACCAATGCTTTAGGACGATATTAGAAGGTACAGTTTGAGCTGTTGGCTTTTAAATAAGATTTGATATTAAGGGCTTGGTCTATTGCAATTATCAAGGTTTCAGAAAAAAACGGTAATCACCTAAGCCTGTAATTAAGCCTAATTAATTCTGGATAAGGATGGGCACAGCACACAGTTTTGTGCTTTGATCAACTAGCATCTAAAGCTCTCACAGTATTTTTTAAAGGAAGGGTGCTAGTTCACACATCTAAGTGAAATGTTGCAAGGAGGAAGCTTCTGTTCTTTCCCTCCCTTAATTTTCTAACTTTTTGTGTGGCCCTCTGCCAGCTGAGAGTTAAACCACTGGTGGAGTTTTTCTAACCAGGGTTGAATTCAAAAGTGACTTTCCTCCTCTCCCATGACCTTCTCTTCTTGTATGTAAATTAAGTCAGAGTTTCTTGGGCTTTGACAGTGAAGACTAAGAATTCTTGCTGGTGAGTATTCTCCTTCCTAGGCTGACTCGCAGGGACCACTTCTCTCCTGATAGCTACATCCATGTGCCCTCCCATCTTTGAACCATGTTACACACCTTTGGCAGCTGCTGGCGATTAGCAACAAGAAAACTGTTTGATTGGAGAAATATTTTAGCCCAGCAGCAATCAGTTTCTGAAGGGAAGAAACGAGTCTGTACCATGCCATAACTCGCTCTTCTCTGGACTATCAGTATTTGGAGACTTCATCTTCACCCACTCACCGAATTCAGTGTTATCAAGTCTCAGGACATTCATGGTGTATCAGGGGATACTCAGGAACACTATTTAGTATATCTAGCCTTGAAGTCTCAGTTCTGGACATTGAGAAAATAATTTTTCTGACATTACAACTGAAAGGAAATTAAAAGTTAAGAATGTGGAAATATGAACTTTTAAAGATCCCCCCCAAAAATTCACCAAATGGAAAGTGTTTCCCATTTACAAATTTTACAAATCATGAGAATTCAACTCAGTTGTCACATTTTAGATGGGAATCAGATATTTAAGCAATATATATAAAAATTTGCAGTGTTGTTTAGACTATGTCTATGCTCTGTCATCTCTTTCTGAGTAGTACTTGGTTATTTTTTGCATGGACATACACTGCATGGTTAGATCAGTGGTGTATTTCCAAGAGTTTGCTCAGACAGTCTTTGATCTTTGTGTCTAATCAGTATTAATGAGTAATTCTTGACTCTGGAATAGTCATGACAAACTGCAAAACTTCCAAAATACAAATAATTTCACACACCTTTATGATTCTGATATCAGTATCCTCCTTCAGGGAGAAGGTGAGGGAAGGAAAGATGGTTTGAACAGAGTCTGAAAGTATCTCCGATAAGAGCAGAGCTGAATGGAGAGAATTGTTCGGTTTCTAATCAGCTTTTTAAAATGTCCTTCTTTCTTTATCTACTTCTTTAACTGTATCAGGCCTGAACTCACTTACTTGCATTTTTTAGGGAATACCATTTCCTAATTTTGTTTATAGTATTATGTAGAAGCAACGGACGCGTTCTCGGGATATAGTGTCTCTTGGCAAGAGATGAAACCTTTTATTTTGAACTCTCCACTTGACAGTCTTTAGATACTCTCCTCATACCTGACAACCAGCAAGGTTTCCATGGATTTTTAGTTCCATCTCTCAAAACCACAAGCAAGCTATATTCTGATGAAATGAGAAGTGAGAAGCAGGGATGCTCAAAGGAATTACAAGGCTTGTTTTCTCCACATGGCCCAAACAACAATCTAGTTCTTGTCTGCATGTCTGAGCCTGCAACAAACAAACCACTTCCTACCTGTTAAGTTGCTTGCAATATATTAAATGGGTTCCAAAACATATTTGATATTGATAAATTCACATAAACATCTTACTGTAATTTCCCAAATGTTTTTTTCCCAGAAGCCTTTGATGAGGAAGGTGCTGCTTGTTTTCTTTCATTATGGTGAATGATAAACTTTCACAAATTAGAAATAAAATTAGAGTTTGTGGTCATTCTTTGCAATCCATGCACTTAAATTATGACTACAACAATATAAAATTGTTTACTGCTGAGGCTGGTAATTAAGCATATGCATAAAAGTAATAACATTTAAGCACGTTAGCAGCTTTAATAACAGCAGCTTCACAACCTGTGTTTTGATCTATTAAGATTAAAATTGTATTCCAAGTTCCAATTTTCAATTTAATTATTTGATTATGTCTAGTTTATTATTCACATGAGCAAAACAAAGTGCAAATTGCCCAAAGCTCAAAATCTAGGAGGTTTTGAGTCAATCCATTCAAGTGCTAATGCCACTACCTAACCGAAAGGCTTTGTTGAGGAAGTGTGGGGGCAGCATGAAAAAGAACTAGAGTCGGATTCTATGGACAGGAACCTCATGTCCTTTGCCAGGGCATAGCCTTAAACAGATCCCAGAAAAATCATCAGACATCAGTATTCACCCAAGAAAACACAAAATGGTGCACCACACTTCCATTCTCTGAAAAAGAGTGTTCATTCCTTCTTGATCATTCTTACACTGCTCCCATCATCAACCTTCAATTTTTGTGACCAGGACATGTACTCTGCAGTGTCAGTGGTCGCTTTTGCACAGGCATGTCCTGGTTATTTTGGCATAAAATTTACTGACTGACTGTGCAAGCAGGTAACATCACATAGGTTATGATGACGGTGACTGAAATGCATGGGCGTGCACCTGTATGATGGCATAAACAGTACACGCCAGAGTTCTGGCTGTCCTGAACATACAAACTTTTCCTCTCCAAAATACTGCAGGATCAAAGGGAACAAACTCTCTTTCAGTTGTAGGCTCAGTCTGTACACAGGTTATATCCTAAAAAAAATCAACATGACCAACTGAACGTTGAAATCTCCACTTACGTGGATGTCTTTAGTGTAAAATAAATACAGCGCCTCTTCCTACATCTGACCTTTGTTTCACACCACAGTTGCAGTGAGGAA
Source organism: Pterocles gutturalis (assembly GCF_000699245.1). Lineage (NCBI taxonomy): Eukaryota > Metazoa > Chordata > Aves > Pterocliformes > Pteroclidae > Pterocles > Pterocles gutturalis. The sequence goes on from NW_010102118.1 coordinate 11,093, forward strand.
GCAATGAAGAAGCTACAGCTTACATCCCATTATAAGCTTTTGTGTGACATAGTCATAACGGACTATGACAAATTATGACATCATTATTTGTTTTCCTTAGGATACAATGAACTGAGATAGCATTGCTGCACTCTCCCAAGGGATGCTAACGTTCACCAAGTTTCCAAAAGTTGTTAGGGAACATTGGTAATTCAAGAAGTTGAACTATGATTATTATTCTTAGCATTAGGAGAAAAAAAATATTCTAGGACCATGGAGTTTCTGGTCACTATCAGACTCAACCAGCAGATTTCGTTGGCCATGTTGTATTGACACTTGTCTCACCCCTAGAAGAATACAAAATCCTCAGACTCCCCAGTTAAACAGTAGGAATGACCAAGCAATCATTGGCTGCGTATGAAAAAAGCTCCCTCTTCAGTTATGCCAGCTCCCTATAGGTGTGTTAAACATAAGTGACGTATATTTTCAATACATCAATTTCCTTGAATGTTATCTATTGTAAATGAAGAGTTAAAAGCTGTTATGCATATCAGATCAACTTTATAGATATGGCATATTGTCTTATGGTGTTTAAAAATATAAAACTGTTGAACTACACGAATAAAAAGTGGGCTTTTCCTTGTTCAGTATTGCAGCTGTCTGTCACTGAGTTTGAATTGAAAAAGAAAAATAGCATTGTCAGCA
>NW_010102118.1:11807-13529 GCF_000699245.1 Pterocles gutturalis
CAGAGAATGGTAGCCTGGTGCTTAATTTGGTTCAAATATTCATAGAGAGATTACTAATTAAGTTGTTCATTTAAAGCTATTGCACTATTTCTGATGGGTCATTAGAAACCGAAATGGAAAGATGGATTTGGTTTGTTTTTCCAGATTAAAATAACAGTGAGCATCAAGAGCTAGCTCATGTCTCAGAACTAATATGAACTGAATATATTGCTTCCTTCAGAGCTAAATAAAAAGATACTCCTCCTTTGCAAAGATTCTACTTTTATATCTATTAGGAATATCACTCAATGAGCCAAAGAAAAGTTATGAGCACACAGAAGAAGAAGTATATTTTTATTATTTATATGGTACTAGTACACTGGTACTTTACTAAAAAATAATTAGAATAATAATATTAATACTATCACTTCACTAGACTACGACATTCTATTTTAGATTATGGCATTTAAGCATTTGCTTAATGTTAAAAATGGCCATTAAATGCTCTGTTGTGCTGGTTCCAATATCATTACCTCCGAGGTACTCAATCTGGGATGACCTCTCCCATAAGAAATTAGATGTAACAGTTAAGAATAGCTGCATCGTGTCACACTGAAGGTCCACCCAGCTTTGCATCTTTCTTCTGCTCAGGACGATGGTGGATGCCTAGGGAAGAGTACAAGGCCAGGAAAAGCAGATAGCAATACTCCCCGTGAATATTTTCTGAATATACCTCAAACACTGTGATCCAGAAGCTTCAATATATTTAATAACTCTGGGTATAGTTTTCCTCCTTGAATTTGTCAATCCCTTTGTGAATCATGTAAAACCGTAGAACGTGTAGTATTCTGTGGCAAGGAGTTCCCATGCCTACCCACTATCGTGTGAGGAAATCATTTTTGCAGTTACCTCTGCTAAGGGTGACTGAAAATTTAAAGATGTTTTCAGAAAGAGCAGTGTTCATCCATAGGAAAATTATAGTTTGGACAATTACAACCTACCTTCACAAATTTCCCTAGTAACTTAATGATGCTCATCTGGCTTTAAGTTCTCTTAAAGAAAGTGTTAAGAAACACTTTCATGGTAGAAACAGTATTTTTTTAGCATTTATATTTTTTTCCACACTAAAATAAAACCGACAAATTGCATTCTTCTAATCTGAAAGCCTGACAGTGACTTTTTTTTTCATATATTCATCCATCCTAAACAAAAGCAAAACAGCAGCATGGCACTGAGTGATTTCCAGTCACAATTTGAATTCCAACAAGTCTGAATATAAATTTGTATTTAAAATGTATTATTGAACATCAGCAATTGAAGAAAGGGATTTTGATTCCAAAAGTTCTGTGCACAGCAGGGCTAACAGAGCCATCTCCAGACAGTTAATCTCTGACACCTGATAAACTTTTTTTTTTTTTTTTTTTTTTTTTTTTTTTCTCCCCAGAGGTAAGGGTCTGGTAATTTGCTACTGGTTTACTCTTCTGTAAAAATGAACAATATTGAGGAAAAAACCCTACTGTTAGAGTTAAAGCATCAGCATTTAAGAACTCTGCTACAGCTATGCTTTTTCTGCATAGATATATGGCCTTTTGTGTCTCTGAGGTGCCCTTTTGGACGTGCTCTTACGCTCTGGGAAAAAGAGATGGGAAAATTAATTCAATATAGAAAAAATTAATTTAAATGTAGAAAAACATTTAAATTAATTTTAAATTAATTTAATATAGAAAAAAGAAAATTAAAAAA
>NW_010102119.1:0-539 GCF_000699245.1 Pterocles gutturalis
CCGCCCCATGTCAATTCATTTCTTTTATATGCAAATAATAATAAAATGATGCCAACCGAGTCCCAACGAAATCCCGCAAACACACATCAGGGACCCCCCCTCTTCCCCAGTCCCTCTCTGGGGTTTTTTAAGTGGATTTTAGGGGTTTCCGAACCCCAGCGAGGGGGAAGATTTTTTTTTTTTTTTTTTTTTTCCGACTTGAGAGAGCGAAAGCGGGGGTGCCAGAGCATTTTTCCTGGATAATTCCCAGCAAAGCAAATACCCAATTTTCCTTCTCCCCACCAGGGCGAGCAGAAAGCGAGGCTGGGACTCCACAAAACTTACTGGTTTTGGGGGTTTTTTTCCCCCCTTATTTTCCTTTTTTCCTTCTTCGCAGCTCTTCTTTTCCCTTTTTTTTTTTTTCCCATGAATATCGCGATTTTTCGAGCTGAGAGGACAAGACCCAGCCACCCTGCGGATTTTTTTGAAGCTTTCTTGATTTTTTTTTTTTTCCTTGGTGATTTTTTCCCTCAAAGAACGCACAGGTTCGGACACTTTGT
>NW_010102119.1:602-831 GCF_000699245.1 Pterocles gutturalis
GGTTTTTTCTTGGTTTTTTTTTTTCTTTTCTTTGCATACTAATAAGAGATGTCCTTTGTCTAAAGGATTTGTGAGGGTACAGACCAGACTCCATCCAGCAGCTCCCTCCCCACCCCAAAAATCCGATTTTCCTCAAGGTAGCTTCCACCAAAAGTGATGGGGAAAAAAAAAAAAAAGAACAAAAAACCCCAACAACAGCAAAATGATAATAATAAAAAAGCAGGGGACA
>NW_010102120.1:0-16169 GCF_000699245.1 Pterocles gutturalis
TTTATTATCCTTGACCCCTCTAGCGAGACCATTATATAACCATGACCAAAAGAAGAAACAATGTCCCGCTGAGCTGTGTTGAACTTTCTCGGCCAAAAGAAATTGCTGATACAAGGCATTTAGCTTTACCTTTGTATCAGTAGCAAAGCATAAAACTCAAAGAACAACTGTAAAACTAAGTCATATTTCTTCTTTTTTTTCCTTTTCTTTTTTCCTTTTCTTTTCACTTGTGATTGACTCTGCACTACTGAAGTACATGTAACTGAGGCTCTCATTTCAGTGGGAGCTAGTCCAGACTCTTAAAATTCTCTCATGGCTCATTGACATTCACACAGCTAAAAATGAATCTTTCACTTCCGCAAAGGTGAGTGATTCCCAGAGTTCAAGCGGTGGAGGTTTTCAGTTATTCTCCAATTGAGGGTGCTGGTAGATGAGAAGCTCAACATGACCCGGCAGTGTGAGCTTGCAGCCCAGAAAGCCAACCGTGTTGGCTGCATCAAAGAAAGTGTGACCAGCAGCTCAAGGGAGGTGATTCTCTCCCTCTATTCCACTCTCGTGAGACCCCACCCGCAGTGTTGCATCCAGCTCTGGAGTCCTCAGCACAGGAAGGACATGGACCTGTTGGAGCGAGTCCAGAGGAGGGTCACGAAGACGGTCAGAGGGCTGGAGCACCTCCCATATGAGGACAGGCTGAGAGAGTTGGGGTTGTTCAGCCTGGAGAAGAGAAGGCTCTGGGGAGACATTATAGCAGCCTCCCAGTGCTTAAAGGGGGCTACAGGAGAGATGGGGAGGGACTCTTCATCAGGGAGTGTAGTAATAGGATGTGGAGTAACAGTTTTAAACTGAAACAGGGTAGATTTACATTAGATATTAGGAAGAAATTTTTTACCATGAGGGTAGTGAGACACTGGAACAGGTTGCCCAGGGAAGCTGTGGATGCCCCATCCCTGGAGGGGTTCAAGGCCAGGCTGGATGAGGCTTTGAGCAACCTGGGCTAGTGGAGGGTGTCCCTGCCCATGGCAGGGGGATTGGAACTTGATGATCTTTAAGGTCCCTTTTAACCCAAACCATTCCATGATTATATGATTCTAAGTCAATTGGCACAAAAGAAGGAGAATGAAGTGTCTAATTTGATCATGAAGAATGAGGTTTTCCCATGAGAGTTATATTTCTGTATAGTTTCCATGGTTCAGTAATTACAAAGACTAATTTCTGTAGGATCAGCTCCAGGATGCCTAAAAAATGAAATTTGGTTTCCTTCTCACTATCTGTTCCCAATCTATTACTTGCTTTTACATGGATAATCTCTGGTTATGCCAATTAGAATTATTTGCACTTTCCCAGAAGACAAGGTTAAAAAGGTTGTTCAGATATCCTAAGCTTCTTCCCTAACTTCCAGGTCAAAAACCAAACCAAGGTTTGGAAATGTGTCTTGCTCCTAAACAGAGATTTCACATGCAGTACAAATCCTTACTTTTAGTAGGTAATTATGTTTAATAGGGTGACATAACACTAAACTATCAAAGAAACCTTACTCTGATTACCAAAAAATGTATTCTTACTCTAAAGCATGAGGTGAAGCAACTAGTTTTACTCCATTTGTAAGATAAAAATTGTTGTGAAGAGTACATTGTAACTAAAATTATCACAAACACCTGTGTTTAATCAAAACTTAATATGAAGCAGATTCATCATGCAATTTTTCTGCCACTAAGGGAAACACAATGTTTGGAACTACTACAAATGGGAAAACTGCAACCCACTGGGAGTAGCAGAATCAATGCTATGGAATAACTCATGATTCACTGCCCTATGGAAAAAAATTGCCTTTGGGGATGTCTTGCCTTTGCAAAGCAACATTTTGTTCATATGAAATAAGAAAAAGGGGTTGTAATTCAAGATTTTATTTTTTTTATCTTTCCAGAAAACTTATTTTAAATTGTTTGTATTTATCACATATGCAGTTATAATACCAATAAAACATAGCATTACATTTCTAGCCAGAACAGCTAAAAAAAAAGCATCTACTGTGCTTTAGTGATTTCTGTCCTTACATGAATTATACCATTTTACACTTTGAATCAGTTAATTTGTTTCACTTCTTCTTTTACATCAAATTTCATGTGAGGTTTATTCAGTGTTTATTCATATCTAAAGTGCCTTAATTCTTTCAGCATCATCAATCCGACTTTCTCACTTACCTTTATTTAATTCAAATGCCTTCCTCCTTTCTCTGAAATTTTCCATTAAATGGGAAGTCTTGCCTTACATCATAAAAGCCAGTAATATTACTCCTTATTTTAGCCTTAATCAGGAAGTGCTATAATCACACGAAACTTAAAGCCAGCAAGATAGCCTAGTTTGTGACTAAAAACTAATGTGACCATGTATCAGCCTGGCAGCTAACCAAGATATTTATTTATTGAGATCCTGCTATCTTTACCCTTTATTCAGCCTCTTTTGCCTGTTCAATTCATCTTCCACCCTGTGTCACCTATGACACAAAGGCCTGTCAGCTTTCTGAGCTCTTGTTACAGATCTGGGGAGGCTTTGCAGGTTACCCCCTAGGGGTAAAGGACCTAAAATGACACTTGAATGCCATGTAGGTAACAGAAATCACCCCTGGTGTCACTTAAGGTGCCGTGGGATAGCTGGTGAACCCTTTGAAAAAGATATCAGTCTGCTCTAAGAACTGTCATACATGCTAGGAGTTGCAGCTGCCCTCATAGAATCATAGAGTCATTAAAGTTGGAAAAGACCTCAAGGATCATCCAGTCCAACCGTCAACCCACACCACCCAACTCACTAAACCATGTCCCGAAGCACCACATCTACACATTGGTGTCAATGCCTAGGCAGCCAAGTCCCACACACCTCGATGTCTCGTTCTCTGGAGCTCTTTTTGTTTGTTTGTTTTTCTTTTCTTTGCTTGTTTGTATACACCCAGTGTGATAGGTCTCTATAGGCTCAGACAGCAAAAGCTTCTGACAAAGTCTTCACACTGCCTCAGAAGCCTCAGACATGCAAGTGTAAACTAGGATATCCAAAGGTAAAAGGAGCTAAAGGTATGCTGTGCTTGCAAGAAACAGTAATGCTTAGCTATGGGTCTCACAGCTTCATAGAATCATAGAATCATAGAATCATTAAGGTTGGAAAAGACCTCAAGGATCATCAAGTCCAACCCACACCATCTAACTCACTAAACCATGTCCCTAAGCACCACATCTACACGTTTCTTGAATACCTCCAGGGATGGTGACTCCACCACGTCCCTGGGCAGCCTGTTCCAATGCCTGATCACTCTTTCAGTGAAGAAATTTTTCCTACTATCCAGCCTAAACCTCCCCTGGTGTAACTTGAGGCCATTTCCTCTTGTCCTGTCACTTGTTACTTTAGAGAAGAGGCCAGCACCCACCTCACTACACCCTCCTTTCAGGCAGTTGCAGAGAGTGATAAGGTCTCCTCTCAGACTCCTCTTTTCTAAACTAAACACCCCCAGCTCCCTCAGCCGCTCCTCATCAGACCTGTGCTCCAGACCCCTCACCAGCTTTGTTGCCCTTCTCTGAACTCGCTCCAGCACCTCAATGTCCTTCTTATGGTGAGGGGCCCAAAACTGAACACATGATTCAAGGTGCAGCCTCACCAGTGCCCAGTACAGGGGCACAATCACTGCCCCAGTCCTGCTGGCCACACTATTGCTGATGCAGGCCAGGATGCCGTTGGCCTTCTTGGCCACCTGGGCACACTGCTGGCTCATGTTCCTCACAGAGCGAAGCTTATCTGGGTGTGAAACTAAATCCCCTGACACAGTCTTCCTAAGCTGCAGCACCCACAGCTGGGATTTTAGAACACCCAAAAGCAAGAATTTGTTTCTATTGTGATTATGAGCTTCAATTACGACACTTATACAATTCTGCGTAAGTATTTTATCCCAGTTTTATCAATTTAAATAATCTTCCATTCTTTGATAGTACCGGGCAGATACAATGGATTTAACTGTAAAAGGAACATGGTTTCACAATCCCTGGAAAATCTTTCCTGTAGCTTTCATTAAACATGAAGTGTCTATTTTTGTTTCGGATGATATTAAACAGCTGCATTTTTTTCCATGCAGCCCCACAAAAAATCCATTAAGTAAATTTCCTGAGGCCTTACATACAGATCAACTAGGTGTAACCATTTTTACTTAAGCCACAAGCTACATTTCTCAAAGTATTTTTCCCACTTTTTCTAGATAGTATTATGTACTATTTGTATCTTCCTCATGCTTAACTTCATGCTTGTGAACAGCAGAGGAACCTAGGCACAAAACCTTTTTCCAGAACAAAACAAAACAAAAACTATTTCACTTCTAAAATTAATATTTATTAGCCTAGTCTACCCTTTATTTTTTGCTATTGTCTTTACTATTCCCCATCTCTTCAGTGCCTTCATTCTTCAGTACTGGCTGATAGCCCTAGTGTGGAAAGTAGGAGTTTCTAGACTAGAGATAACATATCCATTATCATAACATTCTATCTCTGGAAGATACAAAATTACATAATATTTCCAAAAGTTTCTCTGTTATGAGCAAACTGTGTTGCAGTTAATTTCGCAAGAAGATGGAGAGAACATCAGTATGAATATCTTATTATTACCTTATTTTCTTAGGGTACATGTACAAAACTGTACTCTTCCCACATACTGCTTTAAACAGGCTTCTCACAGAATACAGTGCATCTGGACTTACTTTGTAACGTGCCAAACATTTGATAAATACTGTCTAGCACAAATCAATATGGAATAGTTTTTCAAACTATCCATTCTCTTTTCAATATTAAGACAAAACTACCTGAAATAATATCATTTTTTCTCTACTAAAAATTATCATGATTTTTAAAGTTATGATAACACAATAGTTCCTGTTTACACAGTGAGACCTGAAAAAACAAAAAAGTAGCAAAATGTAAGGTAAGCATAGACCCTTTACGCCAGGGGTCATTATTTGGGGAAAAAAAATCTACCAGCTTCTCTACTACTACTATTGAATATTGGTAAATATTATGGTTTATTTTATGGCTTAAGATAGTATCTGCTTTCATACTTTATTCCTTCACAAGGATGGTCAGTGAGGTTATTTTGCGGTGACTCTACCTGATTTAAATTATACTAATTTTAAAAAATTGACACATTAACATCTAGAAACCTGTTAAAAGATGGTCACATTCTAGGCTGTTGCCAATCTACACGACAAAAATTCAAACTGTATCCCTAACGATCATTCATAACTCAGGCAGTGACACAAGCCCCACAAAAGACTCCCAGCAAGGCACTGAGAAACTGTAATCAGAGTTTCAGTCTTTAAAAGTCCGTGGGCTTTTTAAGAAGATTGCCAGAATGATGCTAATTTTGACCCTACTCTTTCTTCAACAGCATAACTGTTAATCAGACACAGCCAAAGGATCGGGTTTAAAACAGACAAAAGTCATGACTACTGATAAAAAGATGTTTTTTCTAGTGTATATGAGTTCTCTGAATTATGTCTGAAGCAAACAGCTCCTTCCACTCTGAAAAATCTGCAACACTGAATGTGGGAAGACACTAGAGTATATTACATGAATTACAGCAATAGAACAAGATTTCACAAAAGGTATCTATCTACCCACCCAGATGTTCCCATGATCCCTTTAAACACTTGAAAAATATGACTGTTTATGTATTACAGATCCTTACTTGAAAAAGTATACTTGATGATATATGATGAGAGATTTACTGGAGGTATATAAAAAAGTACAAGTCCAACCATAATTTGAATAAAAGTCCAACAGTCAAGATACTTTTTAAAAGATTACCACAAATCCTTGACAGTCCTAACAGAATGAAAGACAAACCCAATTTGGATAATGGATAAAGCTTTCTACTGGGGAAAGCAGCAAAATATATGTAAGAGAAATTCAGTGAAGCTGCATCTGCTGCTACTGAGTAGCTGGAATTGATGACAAAGACAAATGGCTAAATACAAAGAAGCATCCCCACAGACATAATGAGCATCCACCGAACTAGCATAGCAGCTTTAAATTAAATGCAGGAAAGGAAAAAGCATTACCAAGATCTTTGCAGTTATAACACTAGAGTTTGCAAACACTTTTTTTGGCAAATCAGTTATTAAGGATAAAACACACATGTTAAATGTGGAACACAGTGACCCCTGTTGCATTGCCAGCAACACAGACCTTGGAAAACTGTAATTTGAAAGCTGGAAATACTAATAGAAAGTGCAAACTGTGTATACCCTGTCGCAGGCTGAAACTGTTTCTTGTAAAAACCCCTCAAAATAATACGAGTATCGGACTTGTCAAATCTCTGTGGATCCAAAGGCATCCAGACAAAATTCCAGCCCTGCAGGTGACACCATTATGCCCTCCCTCTGCCTGCCATGTCAGGCACCAGCCTTACATACTGTGAAAACCAACATCCAATCTGTCTAAAATATTTATACTGACTTTAACAGCTGAAAAACTGACCCATTTGACACTTACGTGTAAGTAGACTGATATTCAAGCAGTTACATGCCTTCAAAATGTTTTAAAATTTATCCACTACTTCAATTATGGAGAAAAGCTTATGATGGGTCACACAATTTGAGTGCCTTGCACACATAAGAGAGGGCAGGCTGAGGATGGGAGAGCCTCCTCCAAGGGCACTGATTGCTGCTCTGCTCCTTGCACCCAACCTGCCCAGCTGTCTGACACTACAAGAATCGCAGCTCTGTTCACACAGGCCACTCTGATGCAGAAGAATGCAATTTTCAGCCATCCCCCTTTCCTGTAGTAAGGAGCCACCCAGGTAAATAGCAGTGAGTAGGTTTAACAACAAATCATGCATTTTTTACATATGGTGCAGGCTGTGAAACTTGTCACAGGATGTAGCAAAAGAAAATAATAAAACTGTGTTCCAAAAAGGACTGTAAAATTACTAGAAAATTGCTCCATTGCTGGCTATTAAGTAGAACGGGCCAGGATTCATTTTCAGCTAAGGAAATCCCAAAAGCTCTGACTGACAGAATCTGGCACTAAATAACAGGTGAAAAAAAAGTAATTTTCTACATACTCCTATCCATTGTCAAAGGCAAGGTTCTGTGATAATTCCTCTAGTCTGAGTCTGTTTGGCAGTTCTTATCTCTTTAAGAAATAGCTAAGAAAAGTTGGTGGAGAGACTGGGATCAAATCCTTCCAGAACACAAAGAATGAAAATCACACCTTGACTCACATAGAAATCACTAAGACTATATTTAATTACTAAAATTATTTATTAAAGCAAAAATTAATTTGTGCAGTAAGAGTCAAAGGTTATTTTGTAGATGGTTCAATATTTCTGTAGCAATTTTCTTTATTCTTGGTCTTTGCGGCTCTAACAACCCCGACTTTGGTGGTCCTGTAGTAATTTATTCCATATTGGCCCAATATGGGTAAAATGTGTCAAAATCCTAAAGTCAATTTTTTTAAGCTTGACCTAAGAACATTTCCAATAAATACCCAAAATTATTCCAATGCATAGGAGAAATTACACTCTTCAGAAGAGTTTGTAGTTTTGCATATAAACAGGACTAGTGATTCATTGGAATCACTCATGAACACAAACAAACAAGCGCTGCCACTAATTTTGTGCTTAGAAGATAGTTACTGCACTCTTCAACAAAACTGCACCTTGAAGTGTTTGCTGCAGAGCAATTCTTTCAGAATTGTTTTAACAGATTTTTTTAATTTATACAAGATTAAAAAATCATTAAGAGACATTTTAACAAATGACAACCATCTGTTTATTGTAACGCAGCTCAGCAAGTCAGTAGGGAGATTTTAATCTGGTACAACATATTGGTCAGAGTTATTTCTATCACTATGTCTACAAACCAGCTGCAATGGAGGAGGAACACTGGTATGTAACTTCCATCAAGACATGAATTAATAAGAGAAGTGCCAGCACAGCCATAAAAAGGTCACTACAGCATACAAGCACAAAACAGACTACTCTGAGCACTGTTTATAACTATTGATAGCACACTCCACTCACATCCATAATAGGCTTACAACTGCAGCTCCTTTCATATTTCCTTACATCTTTTAAGAAATTGCCTTTGTTAACATTGCATCTATAAAATAGTCTTAAAGAAACGGCAGCAAGAAATGCCACCTTTTCACCACTTGATTTTCCAGTTACCAAATTTTAAATGGTACTAACTAAAAAATTCCAAAAACAATACTTTTCTGAGTCTATGTAAACAAAATAAAAATAAAAAGATACTACACAATTATAGAAAATTAATATAATTAATGTAATTGGATAGTGTGTGAAATTTAAAAATTAGAAATCACGACGAGCAGACAGGGAGAATTAGATGGGAAAGAACTGTTAGTTTTTCAACTTAAAAAAGCAGGCACTATTTTCCAAGTTGTATTAGGTCAGTGGGTCCAAGTTTATTACAGCATTTATTGTGGCCTCAGTCCAGACTAAATTTAGTGGGAATCTCTCCATTGACTTCAATAGGCTTTGGATCAGCAACTATGCTGTCGTGAGAATAATAGATAGTTCAGACTAGTCTGCCTGAAGTTCCAGAAGTCTTTAATTACCTGTTTCTTTACAGCATCACTCTCATATTTATCTTCTTAATAGTACTTAAGTCTGCTGAAAAATGCAGTATGGAATGAATTTAGTTAAAATAACTTGTCAGTCAGAATGCAGAAGATAACCTAGGTTGTAAATAAAGTTTGTTAAAAATATATACACCTAAAGCAGACCTAAAAGTTACAACTGACAGGAAAACCTGCATTCAGTCTAAAAAATGCAGTTGAGTTTACAGCAAGCACTGTGTAATTAAAGATGGATTACTGAAAGTTTTGCGCTGTCAAAGCTTTCATCTCCCCATTCCTCAAGTGGGAACAAGACTAACAACATCTGTTATAGTAGCTCCAGCAATCAGAAAGTCATCAGCAAGACTCTGCTGCACCTACTCCAACAATTCAGAAATTAGAAGATATAAAGAACCTATCACTAAAAAACTTATTAACTAACCAAACCTACTTGTAAAGAAACAATGATGAAAGGCACAAACATCTTCCTGCATCAATTGTATATCTAGAAAAAACCGCTCCATTTGAATAACCATTTCTTTTTATACGTAAGTGTGTTTACAGGTCAAAGTCAGAATTTTCAACAAAGAAATAACGTATTCTTTTGAGACCCACAAGACATCATTTGCAGAGCAAATACTAGTCCTTACTTCCCTTATGACTGTAATGTTGAAACCCTTGAAAAGCAGGCCATCAGTGTTCAGAGTGGCTGCCATCCAAGCAGCTCAAACTGACGGAAAAGCACGAATGTTAGATTTGAAGCGAAGTATTTTGACAGACACACACCAAACAGCCTCCTTATCACTCTTCTCTTAAAGACTGATAGGAAATAATTTCTTCTAAATACATTACTTATAAGAGTGTGCTATTTTATAGCAGTGCGTGATTTAAGGCAATATAGAACTTGAATGAGTATTTAATACTCCGTGAAACATTTTCACAAATATAAAATCCACACAACACATAATCTTTTGAGCACTGGAAGTACAACAGGATTTTTATGCTTTAATCTACTGAGAGATTAAAAATAGAAATATAACAATCATCAGACTACGTGGATTAAAAAATAAACTAAGTAACACTTTCAGAAAGATCGGTATTTTTCACAGGGCCTATTGCGTAGATATACCATAGAGTTTTTAAGTTTGTTTCTACCTGAAGTCTTTCATAACTCAGTACATACATGCAAATACAAAATAAAATGCTGAATAAATGGTATCTCATTAACTAAAACTGGTACCAACCAGCATAACATTAAGTGCATCAAGAAAATGTATCATTGAGATCACTGAAAAACACATTTCATGTACATATGGTGTAAGAATTTAACTCCTGCTTATCTCAGCCAGTGGTCATCTGTTTCAGTCAACACTCACACTGGCTGCTCCTTCTATTTGTGAAATAGGAAGATAGGACTGACAAAGTACTCACACATGATGCTGCATTCTCAAATATGGTTGTTACCAGAAACAACTTTGCAAATACAGTCAATAAATATGACCACTAAAAGCACAATTTTGAGCTCTCTTATTGAAGAGTAGCTTTCCTCCTAAACAGACTAGCATAGCTCTTACATTCCACTGTCTATTACAAAGGTTTTGACTGAATTTTAAGTTTCTTACTATGAATCGTTAAAAACAATTACCAAGTTTTCCACTATTCACAGTCCCATGCTATTCCACAGGTAACTGGCTACTTTCCCTCTCATATGGTCTACCTAACTTAACCAAGTTAACTGTACAGAAATCATGTTAAAATTACTTTCTGATTCTGTTGTAGATTTGAAGGTGGACTTGAACACCTTAAAATTTGCATATCGCATCTAACTACATTAGGTAATCTTACCAAAGATGTTAATCTTTATACATCATTCAATATTTCCGATTTTTCACTCAAATATGGTGGTTGTGCTGTTAATATTTCTCTCCTCAGTGATTCTCTTGAGAATGTACACACAGCTAGAGGCATAAAAGGGTGCAACTAAAGTGAAAGAAAATTTTGTTGCAGCAGATAAATATATGCAAAACATAATTTTTCAGAATTTCTTCCATTCTCAAAATATTTACTCATTTATATATGTCAGTTTATAAAATGACAGTCAGGGATGTGTGTATCAACCTGTACTGAAGAAGAAGAAGAAAGTTCATTTGAATCAGCTACATTTATGTTTTAATATGTAAATATCATTATTTCCTATATTATTATTATAATTGGCTGTCAGGCATTTGTTCTGAGAACAGGATCTCTAAGGAATATTGTCAGTATATAGATGACACAGTTGCTAACAGTTCTGTGGTTTGTGGCTGTTTATTTTCATAGTTACCTGTGCAAAGAGAGACAAGAGAGGCAACACTGAACACAAGAAAGATTATTTAACAAGGCCATCCTGCCTCAAGGTGTTGCACTCTAAGGTTCCACTAAAGCCAATTTGTTCGTAAGCAAGAAATCTGGAACACTGTATAATAAGAGGTGGGGGGGGGGAATATTACAAGGTATACAGAAGAAAAAAAAATGTGTTCTGCATACTACCATATAACTAAGTCAGTGTGCTGGTTTGGCTGCAGTGGAGTGAATTTTCTTCATAGTAGCTAGTATGGGGCTATGTTTTGGATTTCTGCTGGAAACAGTGTTGATAACACAGGGATGTTTTAGTTATTGCTGAGCAGGGCTTACACAGAGTCAAGGCTTTTTCTGCTTCTCACACCAGACCACCAGCGAGTAGGTGGGGGGTGCACAAGAAGCTGGGACGGGACACAGCCAGGACAGCTGACCCCAACAGACTCAAGGAACATCCCATACCATATGACACCATGCTCAGCAATAAAAGTTGGGGGAAGAAGAAGGAAGGGGAGGACATTAGGAGTTCTGGCATTTTATCTTCCCAAGTAACTGTTATGCGTGATGGAGCCCTGCTTTCCTGGAGGCGGCTGAACACCTGCCTCCCGATGGGAAGTGGTGAATTCATTGTTTTGCTTTGCTTGCATACGTGGCTTTTGCTTCATCTGTTAAACTGTCTTTATCTCAACATATGAGCTTTCTCACTTCTACCTTTTAGTTTCTCTCCCCTATCATGCCGTGGGGAAGTGAGTTGGGTGGTGCTTACTGCTGGCTGGGGTTAAACCATGAGAGTCAGGAATTTTCGTTCCTTGGTTCCTATTTCTATTAATCTCAGCATGGCTATAGATGCAGTACAATTACATTAACTTTAGGTTTGGTTTCCAAATATACAGGCTACCTGGCTGTATCAGTTTCTATGTTGTATTTTAAAGATTTCTGCTTTATGAAGAAAAATACAGCAATTTCTGTTGGAGATTTCTACGTCCTTAGTGTATGTTGAACATGTTTCAAAAAGAACTCTGCTACCATACCCTAGCATAAACCACACATTTTTCAGAGGATGCATTGATCTAGATCTGGCATTCCAAAAAAACAAGAGATCAACAGACAAACCGGGAGCAGAGGTAAAACAGTGGGAGCCAGGTCAGAAGCTGAAAGCCACGTTGTGCTGCTGTCACTGGCACAAATGAGGCCACACATGAGGTCTTGTGATGTGACCTAAATATTAAGGGCAAACTCTACGCTTTTAAGTGTCTGCAGCTGTATTTCTGAAAAACATGATTTCTGGAGAGTAAACATGAGCAGTTGCAAATGTTCAGACATATTACTTGTGGCAGGGCAGCATATGCTAGGCCTAGAAGAGTGCTATGAATGTCCTGCCAGCTTCACCCACAAGCACTCCAGAGCTCCCGTCTGCATGATTGTGAACACAGGGAGAAGTCTAACACAGCTTCCACTGAAACCAAACTCTGACAAAACTCTATGTTTAAAGGACAGCCAGGCTGAAATTAAGCTCAAATAAATCTTGATTTATTATATCCTTTAGACAGTTGGCCCCTCAAAAAAATATATTTATCAAAACAGTCTGTCATCAGTAAGGTACATGACTAGCCATTAAACTACTCAAGTGACAGCATGACTGGACTTGGAGCATGGCCTATTTTTGTCATCAGTAAAATGAGCTTGATTACTAGCTTTACTAAATGCTATCTAAATTATTCTGTCCATACTGTCAAATGTTTTTCCTACACAGACTGGGTAGGATTGGGATGGCCTGGCTAGTTTAAGTTCCAGACAATACTATTGAGGGAAAACAACCACATCACTCAGAACTATTTACTTAGCTTTACAATCTATTTTTCCTGTTCATAAATTTGGGGATTAATAAGAGTAGTAATATACCAGAAAGTATGTTGTCTAGAAAATGACCCCATCTCAGAGGCTGGAGGAAATGGGAGTTCAGTTCAACTGTGCTCTCCATCCTAGACAGTTGCCTCTTAGGTGTTGTCTCGATGCATTCATTTCATGACCATGCTCCTTTTATTTGCTAAAGCAAGAGGTCTTATCATAAGATGGCTATTTTTAAAAAAGACCAACTTAACACATCAGGCCATGTCTAACACTAATGTGGCTGAATGGAAGAAATAAAGATTGTTTGCGTGTATGTATGGGTGCGATATCCATGCAATCTGCCGAGCTGTCCCAGGGCTACAGCTGCAGGTGGCTGGTTAACGATATGGAGTCATACAGTTTCAACAGTATCATCCAAGGCCTGTCTTGAGCTTAAGCAGCCTACTTAGCTATCACAGCGAGGGCATAGCAGAGTTAGGTCCCTCTCTCCCACATCAGTGTCCTAACTATTAAAGATCCCACTGGAGAAGATCACACTGAATCGCACAGAAGAGGAGCAGACAGGAGGAACTTACCCGTTATACATCAAGTACACATTGTAGGAACAACAGAAACAACAGAAGCAACAAGTTGCACAAGACACCCCTCACAGCCCCCACAGTCCAGCTCACTTTTCATCAGACGAAGGCCAGCTACCCTCTGCCCGAACAGGGGAGCCAACATATCCCATGGTGGAGGATAGCTTTCATTTTGCAAAGCCCAAGCATGCACTTTTACCACAAGGTTGCTGCACAGAAATGCCCTTTGCTCCTTCTCCAGGCTCTAAATAGATGGGAGCACCATGTTTGCACGTGCACTCTGGTGCTACACCAGCAAAAGAGGCAGACAAGCAGGTATGAGTAGGTGTCTTACGTTTCCTACTAGTGAACTTGAGGCAAATTCCTGGTCAGTCTGTAGACTTCCTGCTCTTCAGAAGAACCTCCACTGATTATAAATGAAGAACATGTGCAATCTGGCTTGTCCCGTCAGGACTGTGTAACTCTCTTGCAGTTGTTTATATATTGGAAGCCTTCCTCTATATTGTTCTATGGTCATTTTAAAAGACTTCATAGTGATTTTAGTGTCCTAAATCTGCCACTCCATTTCTCTTCAAAGAGAAAGTATGGGACTTAAGTGACGAGTTTACATTGCTGTTTAAAATGTTATATTGTGAAGCATTTATTTTAATTTTACAAATTTAATTTAAATTTTAGCAGATACAGGTCAGACTTAACCAAAGCTATCAGATAAGAAAAAGAGCTGTTGAAGTATTAAATACTTAGTTTTCCCTGGGTCAGAAAGGTCTTCTCCTTCCCATTTTTTAATTATTTTTTTAAAAATTACAATTACTAACATTTTTTCTAAAAATGAAAAGAGACAAAATAAGGCTAGGAAAAATAACAGAAGTCTTGTTATTATATCAACACATTTGTTATAGTGTACTAACTAACAACGTATCAAAACCTTTTCATTTGTATTTGATGGTTTTTAATTAACATTCACTTTCAGTCCTTCTTACATCTGAAGGTACCATGGGTTATAAAAGGTTAATACATCTCACAGTTATTTGGGGCAGACAAAGAGGAAAAAAACAAAGTGAGGAATTATGTGTGTTCTTCACCTAAGCCAGCCAACTGGGAAGAAAGTCTCTTGGGAATGGTTGCTCAGTGTTTTGCAGCCTACTCACAGTGTTTTTTTTAGGAGTTTTTTGTGAATATATAAAAAATCTAAATGAAAGAACTTGCGTTTTTTTCAGCTGGGAGCATTATTTCCATCCTCTAGTTATCAAAACTCTCTACCAGATTTCAATACCATATAACACATATTGCCTCTCAGTGTTACATTCAATAGCACAAAAAAATCTGAATGTACGAAGCTGTATCTCCTTATCTTACAATTAAAAATGTAATTCTGCATGTAATTCATCTGGAAGGCAGTGTTCCACCAACTGAGCTCCATTTACTGCTCTTGGCCCACAGAAGAATTAATGATGGTTTGAAGACAGCTGGCTCTCTCTCAGCACTCAAAGCTCTCAGCTATTTCTACAACAATATTTGGCTCCTTCGCTTCAAGCGAAGTCTGGTGGCCTTAAAGAGCCAAACAAAGAAACAAGGAGGACAAAGCCTAGCTATCACATAAAAAGCACAGAAAAAATTATCTTCCCTGAGGAGTTGCCCAGACACCAGCAGAGGAACAATGTCTTTGGAAGCAAAACAAAAATGCAATAGCATGTTTCCCAGCTAGGAAAGAAGAACAGAGATACAGACAACATAGTGTAACAAGGTCCAAGAAAGTAAAAGACCAATAAAACTGGACAAAGGAGAGGAGGTGGTAGACAGCAAAAAAAAAAAAAAAAAGGGGGTGGGGGGAACTCAGAGGGATTAACAAGCATATGAAAGAACATATACCATGTTGCAGAAATGAGATTTAAAACCAACCAGAATCTTTCCTCATGCAAGTAACTATCAATATCTAACCATACTATCCATAGAAAAAAAGCCAATAATGAGACTATTTTACAACACATAGACAAATTGGTATATAACAGCAATATAGTTAAGAATTTTTTTTAAGGCATCTTTGACTTTAAAGGCATGTTTATTTCTTTTACTAAATGCAAATTTAAAGAGGAACACCAGAAAATAAAAAAGCACTTTTACGAAGATGAACATATCAACCAATTCAAATCAACATGGATGAAACATGAAGTATAACATCCATTAACTAAAAAAAAAATAAATCAGTACATAAGGATATATCAGCAACTTAATCACTTACAGGTTCTCCCCGCTGTCCTTCTAGTCCTGGAGATCCAGGCTGTCCGACTTCTCCCTTTAAAATAAGAAAGACCATTAAATACAATATTAAAAAAAGACCTTCCTTTGCATATTGAGAATAATAGTAAATTATTATTTTTAACATATGTAAAATGTAAAACCAATACACATGATCAAGGCTTCATCAGACAAACATCTCTTAAGAACAGTTTCAAACACAGTAAGAAGTGTTGTCTGTCTGACATTCCCTCACGCTGCGTCCAACAGACAGCTGTCAAACAGCTTGCAAAATGAGATGAGAGACAGACAATTGCCTTTTGAATCAGAACATAAATTACTGGTTGAAGTTCATAAAACAGTAACAAATTGCTATTGTCTAATTGCTAGTGCAACTAACAGTCTGTAAACTATTTCAAAGCACTCCAGAATACAGCAGGATTAAATCTTTATGTCCTTGCTCTAAATACGTATGACACCAAAAATATTCAGAAAACTTGAAGAATAATTCCAGAAATAAAACCACATAAAACAAATGTAAAGATCAATTTATATATATATA
>NW_010102121.1:0-209 GCF_000699245.1 Pterocles gutturalis
GGCTTTGCGCCCCGAGAAACCCCCCCGAATAAACCAGAGCAGCTCAGCTCTACTCTCGGGGAAATGTAAAACTGCTGAAATAAAACACTGGTAAATACAGCACATTTTTAATAATAACTGGGGTGGATCTGACTTAACTATAAAATGTAGGTAGCTTATTAAGTATTACATATGGCAGGGCTAGATGAAAACATTCCCAAAGATTTTTT
>NW_010102121.1:301-584 GCF_000699245.1 Pterocles gutturalis
ACTCCAGCTCCTTCCGCACACACCTCCGGCATCGCCCGCACGCCCGGGGTCTCGGCGATTTCCTTTCAAACCCTTTCGGCAGGAGAGCTGAGCCCACACGGAAACCATGGTACAACGCGAGTTCGCTTCAATGGAAACCAAAAAACAATGGAGCGGGGCCCGGCACAGCCTAGATCTGGCCTAAGAAAATGGAAAAAAGTTTAAAATGTTTGGGGTTTTTTTTCAAAACATTTTTTTTTCTTTCCAGTCTCATGTCGGCATTTTAAAAACGTAAGAAAGCCGC
>NW_010102122.1:0-246 GCF_000699245.1 Pterocles gutturalis
TGGGACAGGGGGACATGGGGACAGGGGACACAGGGACAGGGGACACGGGGACCCTTCCACTCCAGTTCCAGAAGTACTGCAGCAGGTGACACATCTGGGGACATCCCGCGTGTCAGAAGGGACATGGGGACAGGGGGACATAGGGACACGGGGACAGGGGACAATGGGACAGGGGGACATGGGGACAGGGGACACAGGGACAGGGGACACGGGACCCCTTCACTCCAGCTCCAGAAGTACTGCCGC
>NW_010102123.1:0-990 GCF_000699245.1 Pterocles gutturalis
ATGGGGGAAATGACAAAAAATTGGGGGAAATCCCCAAAAAATTGGGGGTAAAAACCCAAAGTTAGAGAGAAAAATCCCAAAAAAATGGGGGAAATCCCAAAAAATTGGGGGAAATCCTAAAAAATTGGGGGGAAATCCTAAAAACTGTGGAAAAACCCAAAAAATGGGGGGAAATCCTAAAAAATAGAGGGAGAAAACCTAAAATATTGGGGGGAAATCCCAAAAAATGGGGGAAATCCTAAAAAATTGGGAGAGAAATGGGGAAAAAAGCCCCAAAAATTGGGGGAAAATCCCCCAAAATTGGGGCAAAAACACCAAAAATTGAGGGGAAATCCCCAAATTAGGGGGAAAATCCTAAAAAATGGGGAGAAAATCCCCAAAATTGGGGGAAAATCCCAAAAAATCTGGGGAAAATCACCAAAAATTGGGGGGAGGGGAGAAAATCCCAAAAAGTGGGGGAAAATCCCAAAAAATTGTGGGGAAATCCCAAAAAATTGTGGGAAATCCCAAAAAATTGGGGAAAATCTTCAAAAATTGGGGGAAATCCCAAAAAATGGGGGAAAACCCCCCAAAAGTGGGGGAAAAAACCCAAAAATTGGGGGGAAATCCCCAAAAATTGGGGGAAAATCCTAAAAAATTAGGAGGAAATCACAAAAAATACGGGGAAAAAACCTCAAAAATTGGGAGGAAATCCCCCAAAATTGGGGAATTGGGAGAGAAATGGGGAAAAAAGCCCCAAAAATTGGGGGAAAATCCCCCAAAATTGGGGCAAAAACACCAAAAATTGAGGGGAAATCCCCAAATTAGGGGGAAAATCCTAAAAAATGGGGAGAAAATCCCCAAAATTGGGGGAAAATCCCAAAAAATCTGGGGAAAATCACCAAAAATTGGGGGGAATCCTAAAAATTGGGGGAAAAATCCCAAAAATTGGGGGAGAAATGGGGAAAAAAGCCCCAAAACCTGGGGGGGACCCCAAAGAATCCCCCAAAT